>NC_041393.1:230582623-230599699 GCF_002162155.2 Triticum dicoccoides | reverse complement strand
CTCCCGTGCCGCATCCCTCCCAAAAACCCTAAACCCTCCCCGATTGCATCTCGCGCCGCCACCCCCTCCCTCTGCCATGTCGGCCCTCGGCACCTCCTCCTCCTCCAGCGCCCCTCCCAGCAACCCGTTCGCCTCCTCCTACGGGTCCGAGGTCGATGAGCCCCAAGCCGCCAACATCCGCAACATCCACCTCTCTGATCACGTTCCCATCATCCTCTCCCACTCCTCGGCCAACTACTATGCCTGGAAAACCTACTTCAACCTCCTCTTCCGTGAGTACAACCTTCGTGATCATGTGGACGGTCTCGCCAACTTCTTCACCGGCGCCCACGACGCCAACTGGCTAGCCATCGACGCCACCCTCATCCGGTGGTTCTTCCTCACCGTCTCTCCGGACATCTTCCACACTGTCGTTCGCGATGGGGACAATGCCTACACGGTGTGGACCAAGATCAATGGCCTCTTCACCGACAACAAGCTCCAACGGATTGTTTTCTTGCAGCAGGAATTTTTTGGGTGTCACCAGAACGACTCCACCATCGACGCCTACTGCCTCCGGATCAAGACCCTCTCCGACGAGCTCAATGACATCGGGTTTAAGGTGGGCGACGAGCTTCTCCTCTCGACCCTCACCGCCGGCCTCAACGAGGACTTCGGCAATGCCGCCTCCAACCTCACCCTCATGGCCAACCCCACTTACGAGCGGGCGGTGGCCTATCTCCGTCTTGAGGAGCGGCGGATGAAGCACCTCCGCACCCGCGCCAGCCACACCGCGCTTGCCGCTGGCCTCTCCATCGGCACCTCTACACCACCCTTGGCGCCTCGTCCTCCGGCTGTCCCGCACCCTCCGCCGGTGCCGCAGCCACCCCAGCCACCTCGCAACGGTGGCAACAGCGGCAACCGCCGCCGCGGTCGCGGCAGTAATCGCCAAGGCGGAGGCAAAGGTGGCGGCGGTGGTGGTCAGGCTCCTCAGCAGCAGCCCCCGCCACCCTGGGCCGGTGGCTACAACCCCTGGACGGGGGTCGTGCACGCCTACAGCATGCCTGTGCCGCGGCCCCCCGCCCCGGGCATCCTCGGCCCCCGCCCGAGCGCACACCAGGCGCTCCTGGCCGCGCCCTACGGCGCCAGCGGCGCCCCTCCTGCCGCGCCCTCCCACGGCGCATACGGCGCCCCCGGCGCGTATGACACCCCCTACTATGACCCGGCCCTTCTAGCGGCCCTGCAGCAGCCGCCACCCTACTCCGGCGGCGGTGGCGATTGGATCATGGACTCCGGTGCCACCGCTCATATGTCCGCTCATCCGGGTAACCTCTCCTCTGTTCATCCCACTTCCACTCCTTCCCGTATCATCATCGGCAACGGTGTTGGTCTCCCTATCTCCCATGTTGGTTCTGCACCTTTTCCTTCTAACTCTCGACCTCTCTCTCTTAATAATGTCATTGTTTCTCCCCATCTCATTCAGAACTTAGTTTCTGTTCGCAATCTTTCTCGTGATAATTTTGTAACCGTGGAATTTGACGAAGTTGGCTTTTCTGTTAAGGACGCTCGCACCAGGATGATTCTTCACCGCTGTGATAGTCCCGGCGACCTCTACCCAGTTTAGTCACCGTCATCCCCGGGTGGTCCTCGAGCTTTTTCCGCCGGCGTCGATCTTTGGCATGCCCGTCTCGGGCATCCTAGCACTTCTTCACTTCGTCAAATAATGAGAGGATTTTCTTTTTCATGTAATAAAACGGCCGCTCACTCATGTGAAGCCTGCCGGTTAGGCAAACATGTTCGCCTTCCTTTTAGTTCCTCTTCCACAGTTGCATCTTTTCCGTTTGAGTTAATTCATAGCGATGTATGGACATCTCCAGTACCCAGTAATTCTGGCTATCTTTATTATCTCATCATACTGGATGATTACTCTCACTTTGTGTGGACATTCCCTCTTCGTAGGAAATCAGACATCGCCGCCACTCTCATTGCATTTTATGCTTATGTTTCCACACAGTTCGGGCGACCCATACTCGCACTTCAAACCGACAACGGGAAAGAATTCGACAATCACACCATCCGCCATCTCCTTTCCACCCACGGCACCGTGTTTCGTCTCACGTGTCCCTACACCTCCCAGCAGAATGGCCGTGCCGAGCGCATCCTACGCACCCTCAATGAATGTGTGCGCACCCTTCTTTTTCATGCCTACATGCCTTCTCGGTTTTGGCCCGATGCCATCGCCACCGCCACCCTCCTCCTCAACCTCCGGCCATGCCGACCGCGCTGGAACTACGCGCCTCATCATCTCCTCTATGGCACTCCTCCCTCCTACGACGGTCTCCGTATTTTCGGTTGCCGTTGCTACCCCAACACCACCGCCACCACTGCTCATAAACTCGCTCCTCGTTCCGTTCCATGTGTCTTCCTTGGTTACCCGGCCAACACTTAGGGTTATCGCTGCTACGACCCTGTGTCTCACTGTGTCATCACGTCACGACATGTGTACTTTGATGAGTTTGTGTTTCCCTTTGCTCAGGAACAGGTGGCACCGTCTTCCCCTCCCGCGGCTGGCTCTTCTCCGCGCCGCCGCCTGCTACCGGCCCTGGGTGCTCCGGCATCCCCGCCCGCGGCGCCCTCCTCCGGCTCGGGGCCATCCGCGGCGCCCTCCTCCGGCTCGGGGCCCTCCGCGGCTCCCTCCTCCGGCTCGGCGCCCTCGTTGCCTGGAGCCCCGTCGACGCCGCCTACGTCGCCTCGCGCCCCAGCCATGCATGCTGGGCCGGCTGATGGGCCTCATGTTGGGTCGCCGGCTGGGTCGGCCTCCCCTAGCGCGGCCTCTACGGGCGAGGCCCCGAACCCGCCTCGGTCGCCCGCCTCGCCAGCCTCGTCGGTTGGCTTCCCCGACGCCGCGGCCTCGACCACACCTCAGTCGCCTGCCTCGCCAGCCCCGTCTGCTGGCCTCACCGATGACGCGGAGGACACTGCCTCTCCAGTGGATGCCGTGGATGCCACGGCCTCACCGCCACCCGCGGCTGCTCCGACGGCCGGGCCCGTCACTCGCTCGCGCACTGGGGTTTTTCGCCCGAGATCCCGTTAGGCGGACGACTACGTCTGCACTTCCTCGACGTCCGCTCCCTCCCCGCTGCCGTCCTCTGTCCGGGCCGCTCTCCGCGACCCCCTCTGGATGGCTGCCATGTAGGAGGAGTTTGACACTTTGCAACGGAACCGGACTTGGCAGCTTGTTCCCCGTCCCCGACACGCTAATGTGATAACCGGGAAGTGGGTCTTCAAACACAAGCTTCGTCCCGACGGCACTCTGGATCGCTACAAGGCGCGTTGGGTTGTTCGTGGTTTCCGGCAATGCGCCGGTGTGGACTTCACCGACACTTTCGCCCTGGTTGTTAAGCCCGGGACGATCCGCACTGTTTTATAGTTAGCGGTCTCTCGTGCCTGGCCAGTTCATCAGATGGATGTCTCCAACGCTTTTCTGCATGGCCATCTTGAGGAGCAGGTTTTCTGTCAGCAGCCCACGGGGTTTGTTGACCCGGCGTGTCCTGATCATGTGTGTCTGCTTTCACGCTCATTGTATGGGCTCAAGCAGGCTCCTCGTGCCTGGTACCAGCGCATCGCAACGTTTCTTCACCAACTCGGCTTCCGCTCTACACGCTCCGATGCTTCGCTGTTTGTTTATCACCATGGCACCGACACGGCGTACTTGCTGCTTTATGTTGACGACATCATCCTGACAGCATGCACTTCTGAGCTTCTTCGCCGACTTACTGACCGTCTCCGTGCTGAGTTTGCCATCAAGGACTTGGGTCCGTTGCACTACTTCCTCGGTGTTGAGGTGGTGCGTCGTCCTGATGGTTTCTTTCTTCATCAACGGAAGTACGCTCATGAGCTCCTTGACCGCGCTGGTATGCTTAACTGCAAACCGGCCGCTACTCCTGTCGACACGAAGGCTAAGCTCTCTGCTACTGATGGTACTCCTGCTCCAGATGCTGGCTTCTACCGGTCCATTGTTGGTGCTCTCCAGTACCTCACTCTCACTCGGCCGGAGCTTTAGTACGCGGTTCAGCAGGTCTGCCTGCATATGCATGCTCCTCGAGATGCTCACTGGACTACCGTTAAGCGGATTCTCCGTTACATCCGCGGTGCTATGGACCTCGGCCTCACTCTGCGCGCCTCCACTACCACTGATTTGGTCGCCTACTCCGACGCCGACTGGGCTGGATGCCCGGACACTCGTTGTTCTACTTCGGGTTACTGCATCTTCCTTGGACCATCCCTGGTGTCGTGGTCGTCCAAGCGGCAGCCCACCGTCTCGCGGTCTAGCGCCGAGGCTGAGTACCGCGCTGTGGCCAACGTTGTTGCTGAGTGCTCCTGGCTTCGTCAGCTTCTTCGTGTCCTGTTGAGAAGGCCACGGTTGTCTACTGTGACAACGTCTCTGCCGTCTACGTCTCCGCCAACCCGGTTCATCATCGTCGCACCAAGCATATTGAGCTTGATATCCATTTTGTTCGGGATCAGGTGGCTCTTGGCCATGTCCGTGTTCTACACGTTCCCACCTCCCAACAATTTGCCGACATCATGACCAAAGGCTTGCCCACGACGTCTTTCGAGGAATTCCGGTCCAGTCTATGCGTCAGCAATGGTGTCGCTTCGACTGCGGGGGGGTGTTGAGATATGTATTTAGCACATGTATTCTTGTACTCCAAGTCTCCTCCTTGTGTATAGTTGAGGATATGACTTGCCCTATGTACTATATATACTTGTGCATATGCACCTATCAATACATTGAGAGTTGCATCCTATTCCTCTACAGAGGCGACCAGACCGCGCGACGACAGCAGGTCAAGGCAGGCCCATAGCGGCGGTTTTGACAGAGGTGACCCGGCGCGGGGACGGCTCATGGAGGCATGACGACCGGCTTGAAACAGAGGAAGTGATCGTGGCGACCCGACGGAGACAGCGGCCTGGCGAAAGCCAGTGGAAGTGGCGGTTCGACGCCAGTAGCAGTGACTCGGGGGCGGCTCGAGGAGGCCGGCGCGGGAGCCAGCCAGCCGGGTTGCGGGAAGCCAGCATGGGTGGAACCGGACGGACAGGTGCGTCCAGGCACGCGTGGAGAAGCGGCGCAGCCAGGGCGGCGACTTACGGCTGATTCGACGAAGCAGACCAGCGAGCCGGCGGCGGGTCGATGGTCAAGGAGGCCGAGATTGCGGAAGCGTCCCGGTGGGCGAGGTGATTTGGCGAGGCGATGGCGGTTTGGAGCGGGACGACGGCGGTTCATGAATACGACGACTCAGCCGATGCAAGGCCGGTTTGGTCTGAAGGCAGCTAGCGGAGGCGACGACGAGCGTAGGGAGTGGCAAACCGGCGAGGGCAGCTCGGTCCGTTCAATGGGGACGGCGACTGACCTGGCCCGCCAGACCTGGCCAGACCGGCGACTCGGCAGAGGTTTGTAGACTTTCGGTATTGAGATCTGAGGTCTAATCGCGGCGGGTTACCGCAGCGGGTCAGCCAAAGCGACTTGGGGATGGGCCGACAGAAGCAGTAGCTTAGGCTGGCGGTTCGCGGGTGCAATCCCGGCGGCCCTGCGTGCGGCTGTGGTTTGCGGCGGTTTAACGCGGCAGAGGACCATAGACCGGTTCCGGCAGCGAGGCGGGTTTGTCATCCAGCAAGGAGAAGCGAAACCTGGGAATCTCGATGGCGGCTTGACGGTTGACGCAGTAGCTGGCGAGGAGGCCCGCGGTGAAGGTGAATCAGCAGAAGGTTGACTCGATGAAGGTGAACCTGGGTCATGGCAGCAGCGGTCTTTGGATGCCGGTGGCTGATGGAGCAAGGCGGATGACGACAGCGGAGCCGGTCCGGCCAGCGCAAGGTCATGGCGGCTCTGATGTAAGCGCAGGTGCTCGGCAACTGCCCTGGCTGGCGGGTCAGTGGGGCCAGCTGAGGCGCCTGGCGGGTCCGGCGTGGAGGTGGAAACCAGCGGCGACTCGGCACGCCGATTTGACGGAGATCAATGACTCGGTAGTGGAGTCACGCAATCAGCGGACTCATCCGAGTCCTGATGTAATAGTCGTTTTCTTTTCTTCTCTCCTTCTCTCCTATTGGAAAAAACATGCTGCTGTGATATGCCCTCAATAATTCGTCAAATGATGCATTGGGACTTGAAATTCCTTTGGATATTGTCACAACAGCCGGGGTAGTTTTTCTTTGTCTTGGCGGATTTGAATGAGTTATTGTAGATCTGATTTGAGATGCGGCTGTGGCTGAGTCCCCTTAATGAAGCGGAGCCGGATTAATACAATCTTTTTTCCAGCAAAGTCGGGCAGACGCGTTGATACGGTGGCATTGGCTCATCACGCGGCGACTTGATGCAAGGCCCGAATTCTTCTCCGTGTTATGTTTGGATTGACTCCTTCGGCGATTTGGCAAAAACACTAATCCTTCACGTCTTTTCCCGTAACCCTAATCCTTCTCCGCCTTATATCTCATGGATTGCAAAACCTGGACTGACGAACTCATGCAAATCCTTCAGAACCGTTCTTCTTCGTCAGAAAAAATTGCAAACATCTCGATCCCTGGGAGAGATCCCTCCAAGAACTCGACACCATCGTGCACAGGCCCCACGGTGGGCACCAACTGTCATGGAATTAACACGTCAGATGTCCTTAGTGTCAGGACTTAGTCGCGAGGCCAACGCATCTATGTGGTAGCTTGAGAGGGGTTGAGCGGAATCGAGACACGCAACACAAGACAGGGGTTTAGACAGCTTCGGGCCCCGGGAAACATCATCCAGTAAAAACCCTACATGTTGTTTGAGGCTAGATCTCATTATCATCACGAGGGAGTCGCCGTAAACCGGCTCTACTTTAGTTGTGTCTAGCCCAAGAGATTGTTTCTTGCTTGTCCCTCTTTGGGGAGCCCTGCCCCTCTTTATATAAGTTAAAGGGGTGGGTTACATGTAGAGTCCATCTCGGACTAAGACTTAAACTATTTTGACTTCCTTTCTTGGGCTTCTAACGTCTGCCGGTTTAACATTGTCTGCCGGTTTAACATTATCTGCTGGTTTAACATTATCTGCCGGTTTAACATTGTCTTAACACCTGCCAGTGCTACCATCTGTCTTAACTCTGCCGGTTTAATACTCGCTGGTTTACCGTCTGTTTTAGCCATCTGTCTTAACTGTCCGCCGATTTAACATCCGCCAGTTTAACAAGTCCCGGCCGGGTTACGACTCCGACCAGGTCATACCGCGGGGTATATCCCCGACAGGTCCCACATGTCATAGGCTCATAGTTAACTGAGAATTAATACCGTGTTGACTTTGGTTTGACCCGCCGCAGGGCCCGCTTGTTAGCGTCAGTTAGGGAGGATTAGTGGTTATTAGCGCCTAATGATGGCGCCACGTCAGCGTAAACGCTGGTGCTAAGCACAGCACGACGGCGACGCCCGTCCGGCCAACTCCGGCAACGGGAGCTCGCGCGGCTGGGCACGTTGGAACCGGCGGAACGAGGTGCGTCGGTGGGTGGCTTCAGGCGGTCCTGGGGTGGCCGGAGGTGTCGCCGGCGTCGAGGTTTAGCGGCGGCGGAGCTCGGGCTCGTGCGGGTGCAGGGTTTCAGTGCGAGCTAGGGCAAACGATGCGGCACGTTTGCTTCCCGGGGACGCGGTGAGCATGTTGGTGATGCTTGGGTGAGCTGGGGAGCGTAGGAGCATGGGGCTCGTCGGACATGGCGGCAGCCGGAGCTCGGAGCTCACGGGGATGGCGGCTAGCGAACAAGAATGGAGGGGGAGAGCATAGGGGAAGGAGTAGGGGCTCACAGTGGATCTTATGGAGGAGACAGCGAGGCCGGGGAAGCACGTGAGGCGGCGAATCGGGCGATGGCATCCGGATGCCGTGAGCGGGGAAGAAGGTCACGACGTCGTCTTTGGGTCGTTTCGGTTAGCGTGGGTCGGCGTACAGATGCGCGGGGTCGGGAAGGAGCTCCGGAGCACGATGGGGAGGCGAGGCTGCAGCTTTGGCCGCGGCGGTACTCGGTGGCGCGCTGCGGTGCGCTCGGCGCGCGAGAGAGAGATCCAAGGAAGGGGGTGAGAGCAAGGGAGAGTGAGAAAGAGAGGCAGGGAGGTGCGAGGCGGTCCAGGGGAAAAAATGGCGTTGTCCAGGGCATCGGGGCAGCGGCGAGAAGCAAGAGGTGGTGGAGCGCGTGGTCGCGCGCACGAGGCACACGCCCGGCGTCCTTCTGTCCAGAGGAAGGGGATGACTGGCAGCTGGGCTCTGGTGGTCTGGCTGCTGCTGGGCCTCTCAGGTAAGGCCAGGTGAGTTTCTTCCCTTTTCCTAGTTTGTTTCTGTTTTTCTATTCTTTTCTTTGTTTTGATTTAGTAATAAAATACCAAACCATTTTGTAAAATGCTGAAAATATTTGTGGGCACTTTTGAAATTATCTCCAATAGCCCTCAACTAGTTTCACCGTTATTAGAACATTTAAACTATTTATAGAATTTAAATGCCCCAATTCAAATACAATATGGATTAATTCAAAAATCCATAAGTGACCAATAAATATGCCCATCATTTTGGCAGAGGTTTTCACCTTTATCAAGAATCATGAACATTTTTAAAGGGCATTTTGGGTTCTTGAAAAAGATTTTATTTGATCCTATTGATTCTTTCTGGTGCTAGGGTTTTGATCAATCCCCATTTCAGGTTTAAGAGAAATTTAAACATGATGCAACACAAGACTAGCTAACCCAGAGCAAACCAGCACTAGGGATGTGACAACTCACCCCCACTAAGTAAGAATCTCGTCCCGAGATTCAGGACGTAGGGTAAGCAGGAAGGGAACACGAAGCTAGCACAATCTTCATGATCCAGGTTGTACTTCATAAGAGCATTGATTCGGTCATCACCTTTGTCTCAACGTCTTGCTCTGAGAACTCCATCCAACACGATAACGGGAAGAAAGAAAACTCCCGAAGAATCAATCTTCTCAAAGATCGAGCAACCGACGATCAACTCACAGAACGAGACATAGGAACATCTCTCGAGATGAGACGCGAAGCATACATCTAGAGGGATGGAGTGAAACAGATGACGAAGGTTCACTAGATAGACAACAATTTCACACCTAAGGGGGTGGCGAACGGTTGTCAACGTAGCGAGGAGTTATCTGCCAAGATTCCATAACGGGGCACCTTAGGGAAGGTGGCTCGTGGAATTATTCCCTTAAGTGGCAAAAATAATTACTTTTGATGCAGAGATCATTGTAACTCTTCATACCAGCCTAAGGCAATTCACAAACAATCGTTTGAAGGAGTTCTAAGAAATGGCATACTCAGTTTGAAAAGGGAGCTAGGGTTTTGAGACAACTCAACAATGGAAGGCACATTCCGATTGTTACCGAGGATTTAACACAGAGACTAAGCGTGCTCTCAAGAACTTGAGCATTTCCATATTCATCAAGGTTTTACCAACATCCGTGCAAGGATCTTGGCAACACAACTTACTACCATGATGAATACCGGTGGAGGATGCAGATGCAAAGGAAGATAACACTTTCGATTTCACCTTAGCGGGGCCAAGGGGACAAAATCTGGATGATCGACCGAGAGACATTTAGCACTCCGCTTCTAATGTTCTCCTTGACGTTCTAGGTACCACGATCATGCTTAAAACATAGACATGGCCATCAAGTAAAGGTCGGACCTCGGAATACAAAGGATCCATAAGGAACCACTTCTATAATAATCACTCGAAATCCTCATGGAGAATATGGTCGACTTGCTCAATCAAGATACTACAATGATAGATCTTCCAGCTAGGTGTGTCGGCCAGAACATCAACCTTGTCGGGACCTACATCATAGATCTTGGAAAGGTTCCAACCATCATATCTGCTTGAGATTCAGATCTGGTTGGTGTCAGGATTTCCAGACTCATCAAATCTAGAAAGAAAAATTAAAGTTTGCAACACAAATCGACGAGGTGATGTTGCAAGATTCTCGGGAAATGGACTACGGTAGTAAGCTCCAAAACATGAGTTGATTCTGCTACACACATGTGAACACGCTGTCCCAGACAAGCATGACCACGTAGTAGTCTTATAGTAAAACACTACCGAGTTCAGGTTCGGAACCATCATCTAGGGTAACAAAGTCTTGTGCATGACCTAGGATTAGCACGACAACTCCTTTTCCTTGAACAAGTCAATCAGTGGCTTTGCGTGGTAGGGACACATATAGAATGGAGGTAGCGAGCCAATCAAACCATAGCATGCTTCGCACATGCATGACTGACTTGATATGGTTCCAGAGGAGGCAACATTGACTTTCTCGAATTCACGGCAGCAACTTGCATCAAATGCACATGAATTAGAGGAGGTCACTTCTTTCAACTGAACATATGCTTCATGCACGGGACATGAAGGTAATGCTTATAAAAGTTTCCAATACTAGCTTAATGTCCAACAAAATCATGGAGAAGTTAAGAATGTTATCGATGAGCTCAACAACCATCCATCCAGATTTCCATAAAAATGGAATTCCATAATTATGTGAACAAGGTGATAACATTGGTCAGACCCAAGAGATATAATGGTGTATGCTCGAGGAAACAACCACGAGTAAGACAACATTACGAATATCGTTGGTTCTAGTTTGATTTGATGATAGCCCATACTCAAATCAAAGGTTGGATAAAATGATAGGTCCATTAACTGATCACGAGGGTTAGTCGATAAAACTATCAACTTTCTTCAACAAACATACAAAATATCCCTTAAAATGAACTAAGTCGGACAAGCTTTCATCTTCCAACTCTCCAAGTTTTTGTTTAGCTTAACCAACTAGCTCAGGGGTATCCAACACATATTCTTGGAAAAAGGGTGGTTACAAGAGACCAACTTGATCACGAGCTCAACATAACGGTTGAGTGACGACCTGGTGATACTTCAAGAAGATATCTAAAAATCACGAACCACCGATATGTTAGTAAGCTCGAGAACAATCTTGCTTTCGAGGCAAGACGATGTGCTCAAATAAGGAAGGATTGGCAAAATCCTAACTCATTGATCAAAGAGTGCACCAGGAAAATGGACTAGGTAGCACAATTGGTCTTAGAATGAGGATTCAATAACCAACACGCTAAGAACAAAATTATTGTCCTTCAACTACCAAGCAACAAGGTTGCTAGGAGTATCGATTTCACACATCATAGTTCACATGTCGGCATTCTGGTTACCATAACACGGAACCGAGGAATGAATATTGACGGCGAGAAGTACCATTACATCAAGAACTCATAAGAGATGGTGCATTTCTCATGACATTCCTGACATAAAGTGGGTAGTACCTCAGGGTAGAACAGACCAAGAGCTGGATTGCATTTGATCTGCGGAACACAACTACTTTGACCCAATCCTGGATATGGACGAGGTACTGGAGTTTGTTTCTCCTAGTCATTATAGACTAGAATGGCTTGACGGACCACAAGGGTAATAAGCATCAATGAATGGATGCATACATACCCTTGACTATCAATTGATAGACGAGGGCTAGAAGACAACTAAAGAGGGACAACTCAAAGGAACATATGATTTTCTGAGTTGTGGGTGCATAGATTAGCATGTCGAACGAGTTCAACATATTTCTTCTGGATAACCCATGCAGAAAGGTAGGACTGGCAGAGCCACAATATAGAATGGAGAACACGCCAAGAGCACTCTGGTTGTGATCTTTCGGTTCAACGAGGAACTTCTGCCATAAGTAGTTCATGGTATTTGGAAGAAAGAAATACCACGAACCTTGAGGACTATTGCAAAGGTTACTAATATCCTAAAGGAACTAGCAAACACTAGCAACATGAAGTAAGTAGGGAAATCTCGGGTTCAAAAACCCAGGAGTAGAATACCTACTACTAAATGGCATCACGGGATGCTTTCGAGAATGATGGCCAGAATCATCGCACTGGGAACACAAGACATGGCTAGATTACTAGATGATCCCTAAGACAACTAGGATCATAATAATAACTCCAACATATATGTCAAGGCAATAGAGTACCTCAACACGCTGGTTTGTGTGGTTGATCTAGCACAAAAGAACTTAGGAACGGTAAGAAAGGATTTGCAAGTGCATCAGATTGTTTAGAAACCTGCGATGACTCGGACAGCATAACGGCTGTAAATGCTCAAAATGATTTGAGACATCCTGCAAAAGAGTGGCATAACCACTTAGCATCACAATATCAAGGTTCCGAGATCAATTGTCAACACACGTAGATAGTAGGAATTGAACTGAGACTTAAATCCGTCAATCCTATAAGTCTACGGATTAGTAACACGTGATTATGATAGAAAGAAGAGAAATCCTAGTTCCTTAACCCCGTAGGAAAGATAAGATGACTCGGATCAGAAGGCATAGGGTATAAGGAGTAAAAAGAGCCTTACGTTCCATCCCACAATCAATTCCCTTATATAACTAAAGAATTACTAGACTCAAACTTCGACCAGTTTGGCTTGGTAATCCTATAGGCAGTCAGGCTCTGATACCAAAGCTATCAGGACTCCGACTCAATGCCACACCGATCTAGAATGTAACACCTCATATCACTTTGCGGCCTCACGCACGGTATTCCCACGGGTGTCACCTTACCAGGCCCGGGACCGTTTGCGCCTTTTGGCACACGTATATGATAGTGTCGCTAGCATCCATATGACAAGGAGCCCGGGCTGACATGACTAATCATGAACCCAAAGTGGCACTAACTTACAGGGACAGGCATACATGACCCAACAACGAACGTGTCGGTCATCAGTGAGTGAATCCGGGCTGTAGCAACTAGGCTAGCAGGACTCCGATAAACCGGGCTGTAGCAGGCTAACAGGACTCCAGTAGACATCGCATGACATTTCCCCGAAGCGACAGACACAGGAACGAAGAAGGACACATGCCGGCCAGCCTAAGTGTTCCGGAGCAGTAGCAAGCTACCTGGGCTCAGTGCAAGCACTAGGAGACATTTCCCGGTAAGAGAGGCTACCAAGGCTAAACAACTAGATAGTCAGATCCCACACATACCAAGCATTTCAATAACATACACACAATATGCTCGATATGTGCAAATACAACATGGCATCACAACATGACTCTACAACTCAAGTATTTTATTCAGTAGGCTCCGAGGAGCGAGATATTACAAACATGGGTCTCATGACCCAACACTCAGAGCATACAAGTCAAAGCACAATTGGAAGCTTAACATGTCTGAGTACAGACAACTAGAAATGAAAAGGCTGAAAAGCCTGACTATCTACAAGACCCTGCCAAGGGTACAAGATCGTAGCTGAGGTAACAAGCTAAACATCGAATTCCACGTGGAACTACTAGCGAGACTGAAGTCTCTCTGCAAAAATATAAATTAAGCAAACGTGAGTACAAATGTACCCAGCAAGACTTACATCAGAACTAACTACATATGCATCATTATCAACAAAGGGGATGGTGGGGTTTAACTGCAGCAAGCCAGCTTTGACTCGGTGGCTATCCTGAACTACGACTGCAAGTAACTCTTTTGAGGTGGCGCACACGAGTCCACATATTCACCATATCAATACACCACTATGGATCCGCTCCCGTCTCCCTACGAGAACGCCATCCATCGCACTCACGCTTATCTTGCGCATTTTAGAGTTTCCACTTTCACTTGTCTATGAACTGTATAGGCAACCCAGAGGTCCTTTACGATGGACATAGCTATTCGAATAGATCATATTAACCCTGCAGGGGTGTACTTCTTCACCACTTATCGCCGTTTACACGACATGTACTCAGCAACCTTCAAGCGGAAGCCCAGCAAGGGTGTCGTCCACGACCTGACTAACCACACAAGTCTCTCGTCCAGGTTTATCGCCTATTCGGGTTCAATCCACAAGGAGATCCGGCCGGGGTGTCACTCACGGCCCCAAACAATGTGTGCAGGGTTCCCAAGCCCACCTCGATGGGTGGATCTACGCTTGGTACACCGTGCCATGGTGACTAGTCTGTCCCAAGCCCACCTGTACCGGGTGCCACTTGGTAGACTACTAACACAACCTACAAACACCAGAAACTAGTTGCAACTCCTGGACAAAGATTGAGTTGATTAATAAGTCGAGAGAGCTTGGAGTGCCCGGAGCCCAATGTGTGGTAGTAGCTGTTCATGGATCACAAACACAGAACTCAGTTCCTGAGGACGGTTTCAATGAGATAAACCACCATGTACTCCTACATGGCCATTCACCGCTACCTTTACCAAATCGTGTTCACACACTTAGCTCTCAACAGTAGGACATGTTCACAACTTTCCAATTCATCCCCGATGAATCAGACCTGACACAACTCTAAGCAATAGCAAGCATGACAAACAAGCATGAATGAGTAGGCACATCAGGGCTCAAACAACTCCTACTCATGCTAGTGGGTTTCATCTATTTACTGTGGCAATGACCGGTCATGCAGAGGAAAGGGGTTCAACTACCGCAGCATGTAACAGTTGAATCGTTGTTGTCCTAATGCATTGAAAGAGAGCAGGAGTGAGAGAGTAGGATTGTATCGGAATGAACAAGGGGTTTTTGCTTGCCTGACACTTCTGAAGATAGTATAGCTCTTCGTCGGTGTCATTGAACTCATCGTCAGAACCACGTCTATCGAGAGGGGACAAACACCGGCAAACAAGGAAGAACACAATCAATGCAATGCACAATATGATGCATGATCATGACATGGCAATATGCTGTGGTTTGAGCTAATGCACCTAGCAGCAAGTTAAATGGGGTTGGTTTGAATCTAAGATTCAAATTCAAACTCCACATATGACATTTCAAATGCCATTAATCCAAATTGTTGTATACAATAGCTTTAAGTTGTTCAAACATGCATGATAATGCCATAAACAGATTCTTTGGATTTTTCTGATCACTTTTCATTTGGAGTTATAGTTTATTTTCTATGAATTTTAGAACTTTTAGCCATTTTCTGGGATTTTCAGATATTTCTAAAATAGAAATAAACCAGAAAAGGGTTTATTGCGTCAGCACTGCGTCAGTATGACATCGGTGTGACATCAGCAAGTCAACAGGGTTGACTAGGGTCAAACCTGACGATCGGGTCCCACATGTCATAGGCTCATAGTTAACTGAGAATCAATACCGTGTTGACTTTGGTTTGACTCGCCGCGGGGCCCGCTTGTCAGCGTCAGTTAGGAAGGATTAGTGGTTGTTAGCGCCTAATGCTGGCGCCACGTCAACGTCTAAACGACGGTGCTAAGCATAGCGCGACGGCGACGCCCGTCCGGCCAACTCCAGCGACGGGAGCTCGCGCGGCTGGGCGCGTTGGAACCGGCGGAACGAGGTGCGTCGGTGGGTGGCTTCGGGCGGTCCTGGGGTGGCCGGAGGTGTCGCCGGCATCGAGGTTTAGCGGCGGCGGAGCTCGGGCTCGTGCGGGTGCGGGGTTTCAGTGCGAGCTAGGGCAAACGGCGCGGCGCATTCGCTTCCCGGGGACGCTGTGAACATGTTGGTGATGCTTGGGTGAGCTGGGGAGCGTAGGAGCATGGGGCTCGTCGAACATGGCGGCGGCCGGAGCTCAGAGCTCACGGGGATGGCGGCTAGCAGACAAGAATGGAGGGGGAGAGCATAGGGGAAGGAGCAGGGGCTCACAGCGGATCTTATGGAGGAGACGGCGAGGCTGGGGAAGAACGTGAGGCGGCGAATCGGACGACGGCATCCGGACGCCGTGAGCAGGGAAGAAGGTCACGATGTCGTCTTCGGGTCATTCTGGCTAGCGTGGGTCGGCGTACAGATGCGCGGGGTCGGGGAGGAGCTCTGGAGCATGACGGGGAGGCGAGGCTGTAGCTTTGGCTGCGGCGGTGCTCGGTGGCGCGCTGCGGTGTGCTTGGTGCGCGCGCGAGAGAGAGAGAGAGATCCAGGGAAGGGGGTGAGAGCGAGGGAGAGTGAGAGAGAGAGAGAGAGGCAGGGAGGTGCGAGGCGGTCGAGGGGAAAACGTGGTGTTGTCCAGGGCGTCAGGGCAGCGGCTGGAAGCAAGAGGTGGCGGAGCGGGTGGTCGCGCGCGCGAGGCACACGCCCAGCGTCCTTTTGTCCAGAGGAAGGGGATGACTGGCAGCTAGGCTCTGGTGGGCTGGCTGCTGTTGGGCCTCTCAGGTAAGGCCAGGTGAGTTTTTGCCCTTTTTTAAGTTTGTTTCTGTTTTTCTATTCTTTTCTCTGTTTTGATTTAGTAATAAAATACCAAACTATTTTGTAAAATGCTGAAAATATTTCTGGGCACTTTTGAAATTATCTCCAACAGCCCTCAACTAGTTTCACCATTATTAGAACACTTAAACTATTTATAGAATTTAAATGCCCCAAATCAAATACAATATGGATTAATTCAAAAATCCATAAATGACCAATAAATATGCTCATCATTTTGGCAGAGGTTTTCACCTTTATCAAGAATCATGAACATTTTTAAAGGGCATTTTGGGTTCTTGAAAAAGATTTTATTTGATCCTATTGATTCTTTCTGGTGCTAGGGTTTGATCAATCCCCATTTCAGGTCTAAGAGAAATTTAAACATGATGGAAAACAAGACTAGCTAACCCAGAGCAAACCAGAACTAGGGATGTGACAGTTTTGCACATTGTCTGAAATGTCTTCAAGGTCTTATAGAAGTGAACAGAGGGAGTACTATAAATTAATAATGAGGAGTTATTTGGAAAAAATCAAAATGGTATCCACGGTATCCACGCTAACGTGGATTAGAGTGTGTGTCACATAATTAGTTATTTGAATTAGAGTGTGTGTCACGTAGCGATCTCCAATTCTAACGTGGATTTCGCATTTCACTATATCCATGCTACTTTTTAATACAAATTCATATGTATATGATGAACACCATGGTAGTGAGAAAACTTTTGGACAACAAATTGAGTCAATGTCAACTTTCCGAAACTTAGTATGGCACGAATTCGAAATAATGACCCGTATGCATGGTCCTCAGTTTAGATCTTACAATGTACACCGAATTGAAACATCGATATTAAGTCTCGTACTATGTACCTATGTACATT
>NC_041393.1:230488027-230582498 GCF_002162155.2 Triticum dicoccoides | reverse complement strand
TCCTCTCCTAACCACCTTAGGAAGCTATCAATTTCCAACACACGTTCATTCTTTCTCTCCATGTTTTGATCTCTAAGTCTCTCAACTACACAACCCCTTTTCCACTCTGTTACCAAATGTATTTACTCGCACACCCGCCATTGCACCCCATGCCGAGCTCTCTCTCTCTCCCTCTCCCTCTCACCCTCTTGCGCTAAATACATGCATTGCCTATCTAGCCCCCCCAACCTCTCGTGCGCACGCACGCACATTGTCTATCTAGGTCACTCCCTCGAGACTGTCTCACTCTTTCTTCCGCACGGCGGGCTACACTCGCTCAATCTTGCTCTCTTTATTTGAGTCTCGTTTAACCTCGTTTTCTTTCACACACAAATGATATATCTCCCTGTTCGGGCCTCGGTCGACACACTCTATACTCTGTCACGCAAATTGTCTATCTAGGTCAGTCCATCCAAGCCGCCCCCACTCTTTCGACCTCATGGCAGGCCACGCTCACTCAATCTCTCTCTCTCTCTCTCTCTCTCTCTCTCTGTATGTGTCGATTGACCTTGCTCTTTCTCGGACATAAACGATATATCACCATGTTTGAGCCCAATTCGACGTATTCACATTGTATACTCTCTCACAACATTGTCTATCTAGGTCACTCTCTCCAACCCGTCTCACTCTTCCGATTGCACGGCGACCCTGTGTGATTGATTGACCTTGCTTCCTCCCACACACAAAATATATCTACATGTCTGTGACTGGATCATCTCTCAAGCTCTATCTTACAGCCCTCACCCTTGCCAAAAGCTCAATCGGACAATATCTCTCCAGATCATATATATCTATTCAATGAATGTCGGACCACACTCACTTTGTCTCTCTATCTATATGTCTCTCGATTGACCTCGCTTTCTCACACCGTATCTTCCACGCATTGAAGCTACCTCTCCATCCCTCGCAAAGCCAGAGCTATTTACATTGCGAGGAGCACTCCAACCTTGGATTAATTTGTGTAGACATTTATTCTGGTCGGTTTAGATTATATTTTCATAGCATTCGGCCCACAACTACTCCAAACACCGTTGCAACCCCCGCAACTCCCCTAGTTGATTTCCCTCGGGCTCAATCATCGCTCTCTCGCATGTCCTTTCTCTCCTTCAACGTCGCACCATGATATTATTGCAAAAAACTATGTTGTTCTCTTTAATTATTATAAATAAGCTACAAAACTGCACACCAATAGTCCACTTGGAATAGAACAAATTTCGACCCACAAATTAAAGTGCTACAAACTACACACCGAGGGGCCCACATGTCATGAAACAAATTTGGACCCATATACAAATTAAAAAATAAAGGACGAGGATCAAACATGCGACCAGGGCCTTCAAGCCGCACGTCAATAGGCAACATACGTAGAACTGAAATGTTTGTTGTACCCCCCTTTGTTCACATAATGTTTTTATATTACCACAACCTATTTAATGGATAACATGTAATATTATTTTTAGTATTCGCCTTAACTTATTGGTGGGTTCCATGTGTGCTCTCTCTCTCTCTCCTCCCCTTCTGCGTTTAGACGCACGGGTAAACACGAAGAACTCGCGGGCGATGTTGCCGTTGACCATATCTGGACGGGTTCACAAGTTACGGCACCAGTTTCACATACTAGCAGCACTAGTCAGTGTGTACGTACAATGCATGTTAATTCGGAAGTATATTAAGTGCATGCGGATATTAAGTAGGATATTATTTGCGTGTTATTATGTGATTAGCACTATTTTTAGCATGAAATTAACTGCACGCTAAACGTGTTGAGCGCTCGACATTGAAGCAGTCTAGGTCGTTGGATGACAAGGAATACATGTGGCTTGATGATGTTTTATATTTAATTTGATATGGCTCTAGCAGAACATTCAATCGATCAAACCATAGATTTCGTTCAGTGTGACTCCGACTTTAAATTATACGACGATCGATATAAAATAAACGGAAATGATAAACGTTCGGATTTTAAGCATGGCAATCCGAACATTTTTCATGGCAAATTTAGATTACGCAGCATGGGCGGGGGCGTCTTGCGGTGGGAAGCGGCTCCTCTGCCATGCTCTGTGTGTCATCGGGCCATTGACCGACAGCGACGGCGGCATCTTGCATCGTTGTTGGCGTACTCCTGGACGTTGGCCTAGCTTTAAGGAAGGCCAAAATGTTCTGGACTTCGGAGCGAGTCAACTGGAGGGAGGAGGCGACTGGTCTTGGTGCAAGCAAGAGGTCGACGGCGGCCATCTATGCCGCTGAGGGGGGGGGGCACTGGCACCCGCGCGGGGACATGCGCTGTCAACGGCATGGCGGAGACATTCATGTGCATGGGCACCGGCACGGGCGCGCACGTCAGTGCATGCGTAGGCACATGCTGGCAGGTGCACGGGCACCGGCACAGGTGTGCACGCGCAGGCGCATGCGCATGCGCTGGCAGGTGCACGGGCGCGTGAAAGTCGGCGGGGACCTCGTGGAATCCCGTAGGATCAAGCTCGGCGACAATGTGCGGCTCCCAGCCCATCAATGCCACAGGGATGGGCGCTGGCGTAGTCGGGGCGACGGGAGCCGGAACGGGAGCGGGGACAGGTGCGGCGTCTTCCCGCAAGGCCAGTTCAAGCTTGTCCCAAAGTGCCTTATGTTCTTGAGACTCCGGCTGGGTGTCTTCCTTAGGAAACTGGAAGACTGAGGGCAGACCATCGTGATGCGTCATGGCGTATGTTTAGGTCATGCTAGTTGGAGGTAGACGACAGGAGAATCGGAGAGGAAGAGAGAAGATTGTAGCAATTCCGGGTAGTGCGGGGTTGATTTTAAACTGCGGCGCCGGCGACATTAAAAGTGGGAGCAGTTGGGACGAAGGTGGGCGGCGGAGCCTGGTCAAAGGGCTCGCCTCCCGGTGAGCCTGCACAGTGGTCTGCTCGCATGCCTCCCTGTCAGCCGGTGCAATAGTCTACTCGCATGCCTCCTGTCGACTCACACGCTTTCTCGGACGGCACCTGCCGATGAGAAGCGGGACTCGTGGCGGCACGTAAACGCCCATGGTTTCAATAGTGAAAGCGTTCGCCTTAACGTGACAGGTCTTTGTTCCAAAATACCTTGGCTCTTCATTTGTGCAACTTGTCATAAGCAGCTTGTCTCAAACTGAAGAAAAAACTTACGAAGTAATATTTGTGCCATATCACGTGACCATGCTCAGTTTCAAGAATTTATGCTCATGTTTGGATTTTCTGAAATTTAAGATCCAGGATTCGAAACAATATCATAACCTGCATCATGCAATAAATTATCAAGCCATAAATCTGTCCTGTTGTATTTCTTAAGAAAGGATTTGGTCAAACATTTTTCTTAGTTAGACTACAGACAAGTTATATATGCAGAGTAAAAGGATAATCCCTCCGTACCAGTGCATTGCCTGATATATTAACTCAAGTACTAGGCACGAACAAATGGCTCAATTCTATGCTCATCCTGGTGTAGTAGTAGTAGTAGTAGTAGTAGTAGTAGTACTAGGCAATGCAGTTGACGGGTAACCTTGACGAGCGACGACCGAGGGAATTGAACCGTGCTCGACATGGTAGGTAACGTTGTCTAGGTACTAAAGCATCCCTCCATTGTTCATCGGTAGTCATTATGGACCGGGGACATGAGGGGAATTTCCTAGGGCTGGAATTCTGGCCGCCAGATATTTCGACTCGAAACGCTGAGACTCGACTGGTTGGGGTTGCCTAATGTGCATACCACGCACATCACCGAAGGAGATGGGCCCATTTTTTTTTAATTTTTTTTAGGATCAATACGAGCCAAGGTCTGGCTGGTACGCCGTTGGGTCCTACCATTCGAGAATACAAAAGGAACCTTTTAAATTGCCAAACGAATCTATGTGTTTTACAATGCCCGTATTTTCCTTGCAAATACTAATCTCAACGTGGTAATTGATTTATGACGAGTTGTTGACTTAGAGTGAGTTTGTGATATAGTGATCTTAACGTGGATTTCACATTTCATGGTATCCCTAGTAAGTTTTCCAATGCAAATTCAAATTTAAAAGATGAACAATATGGAGGTGAGAAAACTTTGTATGTATCAAGCATATGACCACACACACACACAGAGACACACACACATGCACGAACAGAACAACAATCCAATAAGTATCGTGCATCTATTTTTCCAAACCATGCATGTATGACACGAATTCAAAAATACTCATTCTATTCCTAAATATTAGTCTTTTAGAGAGTTCAACAAGTGACTACATACGGAGCAAATGAGTGAATCTAGACTCTAAAATATGTCTATATACATCCGTATGTGCTAGTCCATTTGAAATCTCTAAAAAGACTTATATTTAGGAACGAAGGGACTAAAATGTAAGACATGCACGGTCCTCAGTTCAATATTTAAAATGAACATGAAACTGAAACATGAATATTAAGTCTAGTACTATAGTACATGCAAATGTTGTGTTTAGGCGGAGCTATGATTGTCGGGGGTCAACCCCTCGACCTTAGATAAAATTGTGGAGCTCTGTTTAGGGTTGTTTAGATTATATTTGTCCCCACCCTCCCAACCACCAATTGGTTGTGCACCCCCACCCCTCCTTCCCGGGAGAATATCATGTGCCCCCATACCTTAGATGCTATATGCCGATACGAGTTGCTTGGAGCTTGTAGATCTGAGATATAGCAGCTCACATGATGTGTCTTAATATTTTTACAGGAAACCTTGATGAGTTTGAGAATTGCAAACAATTTGTACGAAAACTACTCAGATGCCCTTGGATCCCATATCCAACGACCTCGAAGCTTGTATCACCGTAGCATCTAAGATGAAGGAGGACATCGTATTCTCCTGTATGTAAGAATATCATGTGCTACCACACCTTAGATGCTTTGGTGATACAAGCTCTTTGGAGCCGTTGGATTTGTGACCCAACACCTCTTCGGTGATTTGAATGGTTTTTTTGCAGAAAAGCCCCCAAAGAGTTTTGCCACTGTTTACAAGCACAAAGACTGCTCAGATGCCATTGGATCTCAGATCAAACGACCTCGAAGCTCCTATCACCGTAGCATCCAAGCTGCGATAGCACCTTATGTTTTCTCGCACCGGAGAATATGAGGTGCTCCCGCACCGTAGATTCTATGGTGATACGAGTTCACTGAGATCTGACGGCCCACAGTAGGAGGTTTGAATGTTTTTGCAATATACGGCTGAGAGAGTTTGGGAAATGCGCAGAAAGTACAAGTACTACGCATGTGCCATCTTATCACTGATCATACGACCTAGATGCTCATATCACTGTAGCGGTTAATTAAGCTACGGGGAGCACCTAATATGAGCAACGGGGAGCCGTTGGATCGAAGATGTAGCGGCACACACGAGGCCTGAGTGTTTTATTTGCAAAAAAACCTTTGGAGAGTTTGGAAATTGCGCATAATTACAAAGACTACTCCCAAGCCATTGGATCTCACTTCCAACGGTGTAAAAACTCATATCACCATAGCATCTAAGCTGCGAGGTGGATGTGATATTCTATGCCGCTATCATTTTTGTTCGTAAACTTGCAAAATACGTGTAACTCGTGTTGTTACTTGTCTAACCGCGCAAAGTGTTTGTTAAAAAAACCATCCTACACTGAAATATTGGAACAACACACAGGGGCCCCACTTGTCATTAATCAAATTTGGACCTAAAACTAACAAATCTGAAAGACGAGATTCAAACTGGCAACCTGGACTACAAAGCGTAAGTCGATAGCCTGAAACAACAATGGTTGTTGGCTTTGTCCCATAACTTGATTTTATACAATATTACGT
The DNA here is from genome assembly GCF_002162155.2 of Triticum dicoccoides. Taxonomy (NCBI): domain Eukaryota; kingdom Viridiplantae; phylum Streptophyta; class Magnoliopsida; order Poales; family Poaceae; genus Triticum; species Triticum dicoccoides. The sequence goes on along the minus strand of NC_041393.1, from coordinate 230,576,658 downwards.
TGAGTAGAGTAGAGGGAGTGCCTCGTCAATACGTGCATGACCGCTGACTCACTTACTGGTGGGTCCCAGGTCTGCGATCTCAATCTCTCTTCTCTCCATCGTCTAACCTTTGCACGGGCACACACGAAGAGCGGCGCTAGCTTGCCGTGGTGTTATTACAACTAAAAAAAGCTTGGAAAATAGAAAAATCGCCTAGAACAAGAGACATTGTGGCTGGTCGAGACGGAGCTAACCACATCTATCCTCCGTGCCATGTTTGCATGATGAAGCTATGTGGCTAGTGGGGTGTTTTCGACCGACTGGCTAGGTCCCGAGGTCGAACCATAGGTACTACATCTGATACAATATATTTTTACACACACATTTTTCCTCCGTGCCGAGATGTGGCACACCCTACTGCGCGGTTTCGGGGTCCTCCCGGGTGGTGCACGCATATATTCTTCCTAACGTGGGACGCCCTACCGCATGTTTTCTGGGTCCTCCTCGGTCGTAGCGCCGAAGCAAGTAAATGAGTCGTCAAATCACGAAAGACCACCTTTCCCGCCGAGTACATCAGTGAAGCACGGTGGCTAGCTAGTTGGGCTAGTTCGACCGATTAGCTAGGCCGCCGCCACAATTGTTTTTTCACCCCTTTTTTATCTACTTGCCGGTAGGTAAATTTAAATATCCACCGGGACGTTGCTCTGGTGTTTGGGTGCGGCAGGATTTTTAATTTTTTGATTGACGGGAGCAGGCGCGGCTGGATTTTTAATTTTTTGATTGACGGGAGCAGGCGTGGCAGCAATTAGTCATGATGAATCCGCCTGTAAAACCCACTGCTCCCTGATGTGAGAAGTCATCGACTGGTGTTTTACCATGGTGAAAACCAAAAGATTCCCCGCTCCTCGGCTGGCTCCCACCGCCTTCCCGTAGATTGCATTGCCTTTCAGCCATTTCGCCCCCTTTGCTTCCTCTCCCCATTGCTTCTACCTGGTGCCATGGCGGCGCAGCAGATCACGGAGTCCGAGGTGAGGCGCCTGACACAGGAGCTCCAGGCCAAGGATGCGGAGCTCAGGGCCAAGGACGTGGAGCTCCGTGAGCTCAAGGAGGAGAGGAGTGCCATGCTCCTCCGTTATGTGCGGGAGTTCATGGAGCTTCAAAAGAGGCAGGCATCCACCACAAAGATGCTCGAGGCATCGGTGGTGTTGCAGCAGAAAGCAGGAGATACAATAGTCCGTCAGGGGAGCCGGCTGGAGCGCAAGCGGGCCGATCCTGACGAGGTCCAGGATCGCCTTAGCCACTTGGTGAACCAAGTTTCCACGCACGTGTTGCGGCTGCGTGATGCCTACCGTCGTGCCAACACGATGATGCCAGCCGTCGAGCTAAACCCGTTTGACCACCCGGTCGACTTCAACGAGCTGTGGCTTCCTGACCTGGTTTCCTTCTTCACCTATATCTCCAAGAAGCCGAGCTGTCTCCGCGCGATGGTGGGGGCTGAGCTGGACAAGGAGGGGTTGCGGGCTGCCGTCGCCGTTGCCGGGTGAATCTTTTCAGGGCCCCGTCATCGGAATCCATTCGTGCTAGTGGACGCCGTCTTTGACAAGCTGGCTCCCGTCGGCCGGGAGCGGGCTCTGCGGGAGGTTGCACCCTGCATCACCAATGTCGTGCGCCTCGGGAAGCAGAGGGACTTTGTTGGTGTTTAGGCGCCCTCTGCATGGGCATGTCCATGTCTCGGCGCAACATGAATGTTGGATCAAACTCAGACGGTGCAGATCAGTCACTGTAGCACAAAGCGTGTGGGTGTGTTTGGTTGCATTCTCATCTCAATATAGTTGTTTCCTCTTTGTGTATTTTTGTTAACCTACTAGTGTGGACTCATGCACCCTTCATGCACTCTGCGAAACACCCAAAAGTGGGTCGAGAAGGGAACTTTTGCTCCCATCCCGTGCACCCTTCATCCACCCTGCCTAACACTATTCGTGCTTCATATGGTTCATGTTTCGTGGAGTACTGTAGCACCATACTCTCCGTGCGCTGTAGACCTAGTTTTATTAACATTGATCTCACCGTTCATTCTCGACCGGACAGTCGAAAAAGCGGTACTATGTTACTACATTACTGTTCATATAGTTGACATGCGCACAACATCATTTGTTATCGTCATATCTTACTACACTAGCAACAAGATTATGTAGTACTGACGTATAAACCACTGCACATGCCTAGTAGTAGGAGCACTGTGTATGTTCAAGTGGTTGCCGTGTTTCGCACTCCTCCATCGTAAGAGTGGAAACGCTTGCTGTAATTATTTTTTTCTTCAGAAAAACAGTGGACATGCTCTACCATGCGGATCCTCCTCCAACCATGCACTAAATTACTCACTTTCGCCGACGTGTGGGACAGCCAGCACCTGGGTCCACCAGCCATGCACTAAATTACTCCGTAGTAGAGTGATGGTAGACTACCCCGATCGAAGCGCCGTAGTAATGCCCAATGAGCCGTCAAATCACAAAACCCCCTCCTTTCCAGCAGTAAGTTGGATGGACGAAGCAACCATCATTTCACTCTTCTCTCTTAGCTTCCTCTCTTGAAGAAAACCCCAACTCGCTTCGCTTCTCCCTCATCTCATTCCTCCTTTCACTCTTCTCTCTCAGCTTCCTCTCTTGGATAGACGCTGGAGCACCGGCTGATGTGATGTCTATGGCTCTGGCCAAAACTGTCGAGGCTCATGGTACGAAGAAGCTCAAGCACCCCGCCGTGACTACCGCAGACAAGCTCAAAGCCATCGCCCTGTCCAAGCCCCCCTCTCCGGGATCCCTCATTAAGCAAGTCCAGGCAATGTCTCTTGTTGATGATCTTTTTCTCGATCTTGATTGTGTTTTTTCATCTAACACGCAGTACTAGTACTGGTAGTACAACTTTCTGGGTGATCTTGCATGTGATTTTAGTGTGCCAAATGACGGATCTAAATTCCTCTTTTGACCAAAACACGCGAGAGGTTGACACTGATTTCTTATATATTACTTTCAACTACTCCCTCTGTCCCAAATTTCTTGTCTTAGATTTGTCTAGATACGAATGTATCTAATACTAAACTGTGACTTGATACATCCGTATCTAGACAAATCTAAGACAAGAATTTTGGGACGGAGGGAGTACTTTATGAACATCAATGCTACATTTGAAGAGGGTATATTTGCCTCAGTAACTTGTGTTATGGATATTGCAAGTAATCCCTCTGCTCTCATGCCTTTGAACATATGTTCTAGTGTCTTTGTTCACTCATTTCTGTGCTTATATGTAGTCATATATGGAGTATAATATCGAAAATCATCTTATATTTTTGAACGGAGGTAGTAATAGAATATGGTTTCTGTTTGAATTAGAACCAGGTCCGTGGTGGAGATGAAGTTCTCAAAGTCATGCCATGTGTTGGGGATATTACCACTGGGCGTGAACCGGCCTACCTGGGCCGGGTTAACTTCATTAGTACTATAAGCAGATGAAGGCCCAAGGCCTGTAGTCGGTTTAGAACCTGTAGCCGTAAACCGGCTTGATATGTAAACTTGTACTGTAAGTTAGGAATAGAGAGAGACCAACCGGGATACGAATATGAACCGGTGTGGGACTCTATGGACCGACGGGCGTCACCCGTGTATATAAGGGGACGACCCGGCGGCGGTTCAAGGACAGACAACTACAACTCGAGGCCTAGGCGAAGCTTGTTTGCTCCCTAGTCATCGAGACCACAACAATTCCATCACAACTAGACGTAGGCTTTTACCTTCATCGAAGGGGCCGAACTAATATAAACCCTTGTGTCTTTGTGTCCGCTTTAACCCCTTCAAGTTAACCCGTAGCGATGGCTCCGCGACTAAGTCCTTTCACAAGGACATCTGCCGTGACAAATCCACGACAGTTCGCGCCCACCGTGGGGCTATCGCATGACGGTTTGATGACCTTGGAGGGCAAGCTCAAAGGACTCGAAGGCTATGCTGTGGGCCGGATGACCAAGAGTCGTCGCGGCAAGCTCTACATCGATGATGCAGGATGGGGTCCCGAAGCCGGCTCGATCGAGTACGGGTACCGGGTCCCCTTTGGTGGCATACACGTTTTTATCGGCAAGATTGGTGAGCCTGGGCCTGAGCCGGACATCTGCACCGACCTCGTCGAGACGGCTCAGCGTGTGAGATCTACCCAGGTTAAACCGGCCGTGAAGCGTGCCTTCGTGGGAGTCATCCATGGAGGAGAGCATGAAGACGAGTCAGAATACGGTAGCGAGACCGTCGTCTATTCCGGCGATGAGTCCTCAACCGGGGAGACCGAATCATTGTACCAGTTGCAAGACGACCAGATTAGGGGCTGTTCCGATGGCGACAGTATTCCGTACCCCCCTGATCAGATCAACCGGGTTGGAATATTCATGGCTGGCACGCAGGCGGCGAATCACTCCTCGACCGCAGCAACAACGTTCTCCGGATCAGCAGTGGCAGTGGCAGTAGGGGCAGGAGGCCTCGTGCGCCCACCAGTTCAAGTTCTATCTGACCTGTTTGATGCACTAGTTGTGCTTATGGCAGAGGCCAAACCGGCGGATCAGGAGGCCCATGATGCAGAGGTTGCAAAGGTGAGAGAGCAGATCGTAGAGGCCAAAGCCGACCTGGCAGCAGAGAAGGACAGGATGGCCGCAGAGCGGGCCGCTTTGGACGCCCAGGCCTATAAGCTCATGCTCGACCAGAACGCATCACAGGAGGTCTTGAAGCGGAAGCACTGATCTCGCCTGTCGTTAGGGTTCGACCCTAGAAATCTCTTTCACACTCCGGAAGCTGGAACCAGCAATCCGCCAGGGCACCGGGAGGTAAACCGGGTCGAGGCACCAGGGCCAGGAGCGATGGTCCAACCCCGCCTGATGGAGCCTCCTCGGCAGAATGTTGTGATTCCTCCGCCAGTCCAGACACCTCCGGGTCATTATTCTAATCCTATAGACAATCTTGTCGCAGTTGCTGCGTGATTAGAAGCTATCCCGGTCGAAGGAGACTCTCCGCAAGCAATCGAGATGCGCCGGGTTAAGGAACTTCTCCGGACCGCTTTGATTCAGCAGGAGGCATATTCATACAGCCGCGATCGGATTCATTCCACACCTTGTCAAAGCCGGAGCTATAGTAGGCGCATGGATGAACCGGCCGTATCAAGCAATGCACGGAAACGTGAAGCGGCCCATGGCAATAGCCCGACTGGTGGTGTTCGCGATGCTCAAGATGTAGTGGACCGGGCCCGGGCACGAAGGGAGGCCGAGTTAGCAGCACAGAACGAGGCGGGTCAGCTTACACCGGTTCGTCCTACCACCTCTGCCGGGCCAGGGGTCGCATCTAGCTTGGGAGCACCCTGTTTAGTCCCCGCTTTACGCAATGTACGCCTGCCCAAAGACTTCAAGGGTCCATGCAAGGTGCCTAATTACACCGCTGATTTATCTCCAGAAGCGTGGGTAGAGAGTTATGAGATGGCCATGGAGATGCTGGATGTGGACGAGACCGCGTGTGCAAAGTACTTCACCATGATGCTTGAAGGCTCATCCCGTACTTGGTTGAAGAGCCTGCCGCCTAATTCTATCAGTTCATGGGCCCAGTTGCGGGCCCGGTTTATCTAGAATTTCAAAGATACGTGTAAGCAGCCTAAGTCCATAGTAGACTTGGCGGCTTGTGTTCAAGAGGACGGAGGGTCAACAACCCATTGGATACGCCGCGTTTCGGAAGTCTTGCACTCGTCTGACAGGATCAATGCTGACTCTACGATCTTAACCCTGGAGGGCAACTGCCGGTTTAAGCCTTTAAAGTTGAAGTTGAGGCATATGAAGCGGTTCTGTAATGACATGGGAACTCTCATGGCCGCTTTAGTGAAGTATGCTGATTCTGATAGTACCAAGGATCCTGAGACTGACGATGACGAAGCAGGGAAGGGAAAGAAGAATAGCAACTCCAAGGGGCATCAATACAAACCGGCGGGCCATGGAAATGGAGGCAAGCGTAAAGCGGATGGCAGCATGGACTTTGTGGCTAACACTAATGCGCAGGACAAGGGTCAGCGGCGCAGAGGTAAAGCGGCGAATCGTAGTGGGGCTCCAAATCCTAACCCGGATCGCTTAAACTATTTGTTGAATCAGCCTTGTCCAAAGCACGGGACGAAGGAGGCGCCGGCTAAACACCTTTGGAAGGATTGTTACATTATGCAGGAATTTAAGAACTCTAATGCCTTCCGGTATGATCGTGGGTCAGGTGGTGGCTTAGGATCCGGTTTCCATGGGCCGGGTCACGATGGAGCTTCCGGTTCAGGTTTCAATCAGGGTGGTCACAACAACCAGAATAATCAGAGCGGTCTAGGGGGTTACAACCAACAGCAGCAGCAGCAGTCGGGTTATCAGAGCCAGCCAAAACAGTTGAACAATGGGCAGTATCACGTTTTCACAACTAGCTTGGATAAGCGCGACCGGAAACTCCACAAGCGAGCGGTGAACTCTGTTGAACCGGCCGTACCACGTTACTTACGCTGGTCGGAGCAGCCTATCGTGTGGAGCAGGGAGGATCACCCACCCCGGGTTGACAATCCGGGCCAGTTGGCATTAGTGGTAGACCCTCAGGTGGGAGGTTATAAATTCACCAAGGTGCTCATGGATGGAGGGAGCAGTATTAACATCCTTTACTATGAGACATTCCGCCGCATGGGGCTAACGGACAAAGATCTCAGACCGTCTAATACGGTGTTCCATGGTGTGGTGCCTGGCAAATCAGCATACCCTGTTGGTAAGTTAGCCCTGGAGGTGGCTTTTGGGGATGAGCATGATTCCCGATCCGAAACACTAACCTTTGAGGTGGTGAAAATCCGGAGCCCGTATCACGCCTTGTTTGGGCGGCCGGCTTATGCCAAATTCATGGCACGTCCTTGTTATATCTATTTGCAGCTCAAGATGCCGGGTCACAAAGGGACAATAACGGTTCATGGGAGCCGCAAGATTGGTTTGGAATGTGAGGAAGGTGATGCGGCCTATGCAGAGTCGGTTTGTGCCACGGAGGAGTTGAAATATTATAGGGACAATGTTGATCCGGCAGACATGACCCCTTTGAAGAAGCCAACTACGGAGCATGATTCAGATCTGAAGTTCAAATCAGCGGCTGAGACCAAGCTTGTTGACTTCATGCCCGGCGATTCGTCCAAGCAGTTCACTGTCAGTGCCAACTTGGACCCTAAATAGGAAAGCGCGCTCATCGAGTTCATCCGTGAGAATCGGGACATTTTTGCATGGAAGCCTTCTGACATGCCAGGTGTACCGAGAGAACTCGCTGAGCACACTCTTAATGTTGATCCCAAGTATAAACCGGTAAAGCAGTTTCTCCGCCGGTTTAATGAAGAAAGGCGCAAAGCTATTGGAGAGGAAGTGACCAGGCTCTTAGCCGCTGGTTTTATCATTGAAGTGTTCCATCCAGAGTGGCTTGCTAATCCGGTGCTGGTTCTTAAGAAAAACAGCACTTGGCGTATGTGTGTGGATTACACGGATCTTAACAAGGCTTGTCCAGTGGATCCTTTTGCCCTCCCCCGCATTGACCAGATTATTGATGCCACGGCGGGTTGTGAGCGTTTGAGTTTTTTGGATGCGTATTCTGGGTATCATCAGATCAAGATGGCGGTTAAGGACCAGGAGAAGACGGCGTTTATTACTCCCTTTGGAGCCTTCTGCTATGTATCTATGCCCTTTGGGATCAAGAGCGCCCAAGCCACTTATCAACGGTGTGTACAGAACTGCCTGCGTAAACAGATCGGCCGTAATGTGCACGCCTATGTGGATGATATTGTAGTCAAGTCAAGGCAGAAGGAGACGCTAGTTGATGATTTGCGGGAAACCTTTGACAACTTGCGGGTTTACAAGATGATGCTTAACCCGGCGAAATGTGTCTTTGGTGTTCCGGCAGGCAAGTTACTGGGTTTTCTTGTGTCCAACAGAGGAATTGAGGCTAATCCGGAGAAGATTACGGCTATCACCTCCCTGGCTAAACCGAAGTGTATCAACGATGTTCGACGTTTGGCAGGTCGGATTGCCGCGCTGAGCCGGTTTATCAGCCGCCTCGGAGAGAAGGCCATCCCTTTATACCAGATGCTGAGAAAGACAGATCAATTCATCTGGAGTCCGGCTGCTGATGAAGCGTTGGAGGACTTGAAGCGGCAATTAGCCAATCCGCCCGTTCTTGCAGCTCCGGTTGACAAGGAGCCGTTATTACTATATGTAGCGGCCAATGCTCGCGCAGTTAGCGTGGCTATTGTGGTAGAACGCAAGGAGGCAGGCAAGGAATATCCGGTTCAACGGCCGGTTTACTATATCAGCGAGGTGCTTATTGAATCCAAGCAAAGGTATCCGCATTGGCAGAAGCTGGTATATGGAGTTTTTATGGCAAGCCGGAAGTTGAAGCAGTATTTCCAAGGGCACCCCATCACAGTGGTCAGTTCAGCTCCCTTGGGCGATATCATACAGAACCGGGAGGCGACTGGCCGGATTGCCAAGTGGGCTATAGAACTTGGGCCGCACGGATTGAAGTACGTACCTCGAACGACGGTGAAGTCTCAAGCACTTGTTGATTTCATCAATGATTGGACTGAGTTGCTAGCACCAGAGGAGAAGCTGGATCACACATATTGGACTATCCATTTTGTTGGATCCAGGCAATTGGAGGGCTCGGGGGCTGGAGTCGTATTAACTTCACCACGAGGTGATAAGTTTTGTTATGTTCTCCGTTTAATGTTCCCTTGTACTAATAATGCAGCTGAGTATGAAGCTTTGCTCCATGGTCTCCGGATGGCTAAAGAGATGAATATAAGTCGGGTTAAGTGCTTCGGTGACTCGGACCTCGTGGCTCAACAGGTGTCTGGTACTTGGGATTCTAAGGACCCGCTTATGACTGCATATCGTCGCGAGGTGGATATTGTTGCGGGTCACTTCAAGGGTTATCAGGTGGATCACGTGGATCGTCGAAAAAATGAAGCGGCGGACGCTTTAAGCCGGTTGGGCTCTCAGCGTAAATCGGTCCCGCCTAATGTCTTTCTTGATGTGTTGCACAACCCGTCAGTCAAGCTCCCGGGTGAAGCGGATTTGGCTATTCCTGATCCGGAGGCTCAATTGGTGGCAGCCCTGCATATTATACCGGATTGGACAGTTCCTTATCTTGCGTACATGAACCGGGGAGAGTTGCCATAGGATGAGACTCTAGCCAGGCAGATAGTCCGGCGATCCAACTCTATGACAATTGTCAATGGCGAATTGCCTCATTGCAGTGTATCAGGGGCGTTTCAACGCTGCGTCTCTCCTGAGGAAGGCTGTGAAATTTTACGTGAAATCCATGAAGGGGATTGTGGTCACCATGCCGGTTCAAAGTCTCTGGTGGCTAAGGCGTTTCGTCACGGGTTTTACTGGTTGACAGCTCATGCTGATGCGGAGGACTTGGTTAAACGGTGTGATGGCTGTCAGAAATTTTCAAGGCGCGCTCATGTACCGGCTCAAGAATTGAGGATGATTCCAATTACTTGGCCGTTTGCAACATGGGGGCTGGATATGGTCGGACCTTTAAAAAGATCCAAGGATAAGAAAACCCACCTTTTGGTGGCAGTTGACAAGTTTACCAAGTGGGTTGAAGCGGAGCCTGTCAGCAAGTGTGATGCAGCTACAGCGGTGCAGTTCATTAAAAAGGTGATTTTCCGTTTTGGCTTTCCACAAAGTATCATTACTGACGATGGTACCAATTTATCCAAGGGTGCTATGAAGGAATTCTGTGAACGTGAGCACATCCGACTTGACGTATCATCAGTGGCTCACCCCCAGTCCAATGGGCAGGTAGAACGGGTTAATCAAGAGATCTTGCGAGGCATCAAACCCCGGCTTATGGTTCCATTGCAAAGAACACCGGGTTGTTGGGTTGAAGAGCTACCGTCTGTGCTATGGAGTATCAATACTACGCCCAACCGATCTACAGGATACACGCCATTTTTCATGGTCTACGGAGCAGAGGCGGTTCTCCCTAGTGATATCCGGCACGATTCGCCTCGTGTGGCAGCTTATGTTGAAGCGGACAATGAGACAGCACGGCAAGATGCTTTGGACCTATTAGATGAGGAGCGTGACATAGCGGCTGCCCGCTCGGCGATTTATCAACAAGATCTTCGTCGCTATCACAGTCGCCGGGTCAGAACCAGAGCTTTTCAAGAAGGAGATTTGGTGCTTCGGCTCATCCAAGACCAGACGGATATGCACAAGTTATCTCCACCTTGGGAGGGACCTTTCGTGGTCAGCAAGAATCTGCACAACGGGTCGTACTATCTGATTGATATTCGAGAGCATAAAGACTCACGCACATCAGAGGAGGAGACCAACAGGCCGTGGAACATAGCTCATCTTCGGCCTTACTACACTTGAGCCATCGGCTCTATCTATGTACATATTATGACAGTGTATATATTATCATTGATATAATAAAACCGGAGCCTTAGCTAAAGCGGGGTCTCTGTCCTTTCATATCATGTGTGGTTACATGGAGTGGTTCTGTTTTAAAGCGGCCTCCGGTTTACCCCTTGAAATTTGCTTTTCAAAAAAAGCTTTGTGATATCACTTGGGGCCTTGGTCGTGTCCGAACCAATGCGACACCTTTTTGATAGGCGAAAGCCACCAGATCACTTGGGGACATGGTCAAGTCTGAACCAGTCACGCCTCTTGATCGGCCTAAGGCCACAGAATCACTTGGGGGCTTGGTCGAACCCGAACCATTGCCACGCCTTTTGATCGGCATAAATGCCACGGTTTCATTTGGGGACCTGGCTGACTTGAACCATTGTCACTCCTATTGGGGGTTTGGTCCTGTCCGACCATGGTAACACCATCTGATCAGCTCAGTAAAGCATGTTTTTGCAAACGGTTTTTTATCATTGCCTTTGCTTCCATATTTCTTTTATGACTATTCTTCAATTTTTGTTGTGTTTCCTTTAAGCCAACAACACTTTTTTACCGGTTAAGCTGACGGAATTCGGTTCATTTTTAATCCGGAGAAATATGCCCGGTTTAACTTTCCTGTTAACATCATGGAGTAGCAGGGGGGCTCATAATGACTGAGGGAGTCCTGGACTAGGGGGTGTTCGGACAGCCGGACTATCAATGTCCGCCGGACTCCAAGACTAAGAAGATGCAAGATTGAAGACTCCGACTCGTGTCCGGAAGGTACTTTACTTGGCGTGGAAGGCAAGCTTGGCGATACGGATATGTAGATCTCCTACTATTGTAACCGACTCTGTGTAACCCTAGCCCTCTCCGGTATCTATATAAACCGGAGGGCTTTAGTCCGTAGGACAACATACACAACATACAATCATACCATAGGCTAGCTTCTAGGGTTTAGCCTCCTTGATCTCGTGGTAGATCTACTCTTGTACTACCCATATCATCAATATCAATCAAGCAGGAGTAGGGTTTTACCTCCATCGAGAGGGCCCGAACCTGGGTAAAAAACATCGTGTCCCTTGTCTCCTGTTACCATCCGCCTAGACGCACAGTTCGGGACCCCCTACCCGAGATCCTCCGGTTTTGACACCGACATTGGTGCTTTCATCGAGAGTTCCTCTGTGTCGTCACCAATAGGCTTGATGGCATCTTCAACCTGCAACGCTGTCCAGGGTGAGACTTTCCTCCCCGGACAGATCTTCGTATTCGGCGGCTTCGCACTGCGGGCCAATTCACTTGGCCATCTGGAGCAGATCGAAAGCTACGCCCCTGGCCGTCAGGTCAGATTTGGAAGCTTAAACTTCACGGCCGATGTCCGAGGAGACTTGATCCTCGACGGACTCGAGCCACAGCCAAGCGCGCTGCACTGTAACGATGGGCATGATCTAGCTCTACCGCCGAACAGTGCTTTGGCGGCCACACACGAATCCGCTCCGGCCATTAGCCCGGAGCCGATCGCCCAGATCGAGGGCCGGTGGTTGGACGCCGCCCCGGGGGCTTCAACATCCACGGCGATGGAGCCGAACACTCATCTTGTCCCCTGTGAAACTCGTGATTCCGAGGCGCCGAACTCCTCGCCGGACTCCGAACCTCCCGCGCCCCTACCAATCGATCCAGATTGGGCGCTGGTTATGGAATTCACCGCCGCGGACATCTTCCAATGCTCGCCTTTTGGCGATATCTTAAATTCACTAAAGCATCTCTCGTTATCAGGAGAGTCCTGGCCGTATTATGGCCAGGATGGTTGGGATGTGGACGACGAAGAAATTCAGAGCCCACCCACCACCCACTTTGTAGCCACTGTCAACGATCTAACCGACACGCAAGACTACGACTCCGAAGACATCGATGCTATGGACGACGATGCCGGAGACGAACCAGCGCCCACAGGGCACTGGAAGGCCACCTCGTCATATGACGTATACATGGTGGATACCCCAAAAGATGGGGACGGCGAAGGAACAGCGGAGGCAGATCCCTTAAAGAAACAGCCCAAGCGCCGGCGTCAGCGGCGCCGCTCTAAATCTCGCCACAGCAAGAATGGAAATTCCGGCACAGGAGACAATAATACTCTAGAGAATGCCGAAGACAATCCCCTCCAGCAAGATTCAGCGCAGGAGGATGCAGAAGCAAGCCCTCATGAGGGGGCGACAGATGAAGAGGTTGAGGATCATAATTATATACCTCCCTCCGAAGACGAAGTAAGCCTCAACGATGACGAATTCGTCGTACCCGAGGATCCCGTCGAACAAGAGCGCTTCAAGCGCAGGCTTATCGCCACAGCAAAAAGCCTGAAAAAGGAAAAACGGAGGCTCAAAGCAGCGGAAGATACACTCAGAATGAGATGGAGCAAAATGCTCAAAACCGCAGATAAGTACGGCAATGGCCACCAACCAAAGAGCTACCCGAAACACAAGCTGCTACCAGAATTCGACGAGGAGGCCATAGAGCCCCCACCGTCCAAAAATAAAGAGGCTGCCTGGCTGGATAGACGACCAGATGATAGGCCAAATTATGACAGCGGCGCCCCACATAAACCAACCAACAAACCTGGAAGGATAGATGGCCCAGCCAGATCCATCTACGGGCCAAAGGAGAAGGCCCCAGGAAGCAAGACAACACGTCAAGTGTCCGATGATAGCGGCACACACAAATACAGGGGCGCCGCACACCCACTATGTTTCACTGATGAGGTGCTGGACCATGAATTCCCAGCAGGATTTAAACCCATAAACATAGAAGCATACGATGGGACAACAGACCCTGGAGTCTGGATAGAAGATTATATACTACATATACATATGGCCAGAGGAGATGATCTCCACGCCATAAAATACCTACCCCTCAAGCTCAAAGGGCCAGCCCGTCATTGGCTTAAAAGCCTCCCAGAAAATACTGTTGGAAGTTGGGAAGAGCTCGAGGATGCGTTTAGAGCAAATTTTCAAGGGACTTATGTCCGCCCTCCGGATGCAGATGACCTAATTCATATAACTCAACAGCCCGGAGAGTCAGCGCGGAAATTCTGGAACAGGTTCCTCACCAAAAAGAACCAAATAGTCGACTGTCCGGACGCCGAAGCCTTAGCAGCTTTCAAGCACAATGTCCGAGACGAATGGCTCGCCAGGCACCTCGGTCAAGAGAAACCGAGGACAATGTCCGCACTGACAAGCCTCAAGACCCGCTTTTGTGCGGGCGAGGATAGCTGGTTAGCACCAGCGACCCAAGTACATCAGAGATAAGAGATGGAAACGGAAAATCGCGGCGCAGAAAAGAGCAGCGCCGGAATAAAGAGAAAAGCCCAAAGAGCGCGGCAGTCAACGCCGGATTCAAAAGCTCGCGGCCCAATAATAAAACACAGCCTCTTAAGGATGACAGTGACGAATTGTCCAACTTAAACAAAATTTTGGGTTGGATATGTAAAATCCACAGTACCCCCGGAAGGCCTGCAAATCACACCCACAGGGATTGTTGGGTTTTTAAACAGTCCGGCCGACTAAATGCCGAACACAAGGGGCTCGACGCGTCAAGCGAAGAAGATAAACCCCACCAGCAGAGCACCGGAAAACAAAAGACTTTCCCACAAGGGGTCAAAACAGTAAACTCACTTCATGTGATAATACGGAAAAATAGTGCGGCACTTTCTAAAAAGAGCTTCGCACGGTCCAACCCAGCAGACCGTAGAGATTGGATATCAAAACCAATCACTTTCGACCACCTGGACTATTCCAGAAGCATTCGAAATGCGGGACGGACTCCCCTGATATTGAATCCCATAATAGATGGATTGCAATTTACTAACATCCTAATGGACGGAGGCAGTGACTTAAACCTGCTATATTCAAACACAATCCGTAGGATGGGGATAGACCCTACCAAAATTTGACATAGCCGCACTTCCTTCAAAGGAGTGACACCAGGCCATTACGCCAAGTGCACAGGCTCCATATTACTAGAAGTCGTGTTCGGATCGCCGAACAATTCTCGATGCAAAAAATTAATTTTTCATATCGTCCCGTTTGAAAGTGAATATCAAGCACTCTTGGGATGACAGGCTTTTGTCCGCTTCAACGCCATACCGCATTATGCATCTCTTACACTCAAGATGCCCGGCCCACGTGGCGTAATTTTAGTGCGAGGGTCACTTAAAAACCCCGGACTTGGATAGACGAATCCGGCGTCAGCAGGCTAGGGGCTCCCTAGCTGCATACCCCTTCACAAGGGGCTGCGCGCACAAATCACCGCGGGTTTATACAAACCCCGCTTTAATTATTTATATTTCTAATATTTTTCGCACAATTTGTTTTTAAAACTAACGTTCCTCTCTTTTTACAGATGAACAACGTGCATACCCGTCCAGGATAACGGCGCAACGGAGACACAGGCGCAGACGTGCAGTAGGGACCCGTTGTGAGGATTCTTTTCAGATTAAGACCCTACGTAGACCTTTTTCACTGTCTTTCGTTGTTACTCTCCCTTGGTTTCTTCCTATAGCCAAAGCGGAGCCTGACGCTTTGGCATCGGCCGCGTCAGAAGACCATGCCCGTACCTGGACACTAGGGGCTTAGGGCATCGTTCTGCCCATTATTATAAAGACCGAACACCTTAGGGAGTGTTCGGCGTCTCGAGTTAGGCATTATATGCATCAGCTCCGAATCATGTCTTTGGTCAAATGTTGGGTTTGCCTGGCTCCTGTGTTTTGCTGCCTTACGTTCCGTATCATCGGCTAACGCGGCACCAGGAGAACTACTACGATTGTGCCCCAGTTCGGCTGGGCGAGCACCTCAGTAGAGAAAGCCGAAAACTGACTGTCATGATGCAGCGAGAGACTGGTCAGCCCTCGATCGACTATTAGAATGTTTAGAATTCCCCGTTTTGATGAAGGGCCGTTTCCCGGTCAGGCACACGCACTCCGACTTCAGAGAAGGACGATGCCACCAGGGGCTATATCGTAGCCCCACCCTCGAGCTCCACTGGCTAAGTGAAAGTGATAAAGCATTATAGTCTGGATTGCCTCGTTTGCTACGCTACCACCTCCTTATAATAGGACCGAGACGTCGGATTAAGTGTGAAAACGCGCTATTTTTGCGAACACCCCAGCACCCTGTGCATGGGGGCTGAAGCCAAAGACTGCATCTTTCAGGTTATACACAAGTATACGTAAACGGCCGAAAAGGAGAAGTTTTACTACTTGGACGCACAAGTATAAAAAGCAGTTATAACATAATCATTAATTTATAAGCTAATGCGTTCATTTGAACGTTACATTCTTCGAGCACTGCAACTCTATTACATGAGCGCCACGCATAACTTCTCCGAAATAGTGCTCGGCAGGGAGCCGGTTTTCATCCGAACCCTGGGCAGCAACAGCGGTGGCGTCCATCTCTGGAGAATACGCCTTTACACGGGCAAGAGCCATCCGCGCGCCCTCTATATAGGCCGACCGCTTCATCTTCTTTATATGCGGAACCGCTCCAAGGAATTGCTGTAATAAACCAAAGTAGCTCGTCGCCTTGGACCTCTCTGGCCAAACATGGGCCACGATGTCAGTCATGGCAAGACCGGACAATCTATTTAGCTCGGCCCATTCGGCCAACCGGTCTGTCAATGGAAGTGGGTGATCCGGACTGTGGAATTGAGACCAATATAGCTCTTCCGTCTTGTGATCCTTCTGGCTCCGGAAGTGCTTAACGGCATCGGCCGCACTTGCAGCTAAGTCCATATACGGATCCTCCGGACTCCACAGCCGCTCAAATTGAGCATGCTTTTCATCCATAAATCGGCGACGCAGCAGAAAAGGCTTGCCAGCCACGATCTCTCCGGCCTGGCGCAGCTCCTCCTTCATAGCCCGCATTGTAGAGCGGGCATCCTTGGCTTCGGCGGTGGCCTTCTTCAGGTCTTACCGCTCCGATAAGCGCTCCTTTTCAAGAGCCTCATTGCGGTCGGCAGCATCCTTTACTTTCATGGCCAATTCGGCCACCTCGGCCCTGCTTAGGCAGTGCGCAGCCTTTTCGGCTTTCAACTCCTCGGCCGCCCTCGAGGCAGCCGCTTCACTCCTTCGGGCTTGCTCCTTCGCTTGAGCAAGTTCAGCCCGAAGGCCCTCCACAGCAGCAGCACCGTCTGTATAAACAGCATATAATTTATCAGAGGAGGGCTTTGACCCCCCTAATAAAGCGACTGCGGAGAACTCTTTTACCTTGCGACTCGTCAAGTCGCCTGTTGACAAGTGCGATGTTCGCATCTGCCAAGTCCAATTTCCGATTTAACTCAGCAAACTCACTAGTCCGGCTAGCCCTCGGACTATCCGCCACCTGCATAGGAACGACGGATTTCATTTCTTTAGATTTCGATCCTCGGTACACTGTCGTTTCTGACAACCTAGTGAGTCTCAGGGGCTACTATCTATACAGGGCACATTTTTTATATGCAAAACTGTTAAAAGACAAAGGGGTGCGTTATTCTCGCATACCTCAAATCCCGCCAGCAAACTCATGGCGGCATTACGCAATCCGCTCTCAGCGGACGAAATCCTTCCAACCACCATACGCATTAATGCACGGTGATCTTCTGAAATAGACGCCCTCTCGAGCAAATTCTTCAGTTCTCCCGGCCGGACACTAGTAGGCGCCGAACTCTCTGGCCTCTCCGGACTTGGGGATACCCTCCGTGATGACACTTCGGGTTCGCCTGCCTCATCTGGCGGCGCTGCGGATGGAGGAGTATCGCTCTCCATCATCTCCGGAAGAAGGTCCCCCGAAGATGAACTCATCTGAGAAGGCTGCAGATCCGAACTGCAATATAAATATTTTGGTTATCTACAGAAGCACAAATGAAGGTATTTCCTTACTAATTAACTCTCTCTTTCATACTCAGGGCTCGCTGGAGGGCCGATCCTTTGATGATGATGGTGCGTCCGGATTCTTTCCGGGCGTCGGACCCCCCGGGGAAGATCTCTTCCCACGCTTAGGGGCTTTGGCCTCCGGATCTTTGGAGGCAGTCCTCTTCTCCCCCTGAAGGGAGGGGTTCTTGCTTCCTCCTTCTTCAGTCGCCCCTTTGGGCGAAATATTAGCTCCTCTATTTTCCCCGCCGCCCCCTTCTGTGGGCGCAACCTCCAACATTCTGACCAGCACGGGCTCCTGTGCGGTCTCTGGGAGGGGGGCCGGACACCTTATCAGCCTTGATCGCGCCACCCATTCCTGTAAAGAACAAAGGGTCAGAAGGCGAACTCTAGAAAGGCACATAAACAGAATGTCCGGACTCTGAGCTACTTACCTGAGTATCCGGGCGATCGCGGCTTAGACCTGCATCCTCGGCTAAATCCGGACACGCCACCCGCGGTCCGAAGAACAACTTGTACATCTCCACGGGTGTCGCACCCATGAAGTGTTGGAGAATCCAAGGTCCCTCCGGGTTGAATTCCCATAGACAGAGAGGACGGCGTTTGCAGGGCAGAAGATGCCTGATTAGCATGACCTGCATCACCTTGATCAGGTCGATCTCCCTCGCTTGGAGATCTAGAATCCGGCCCTGCAGTGAAGGCACGTCTTCGGACGGCCCCCAATTGAGCCCTTGGTTGACCCACGACATCAGTTGGCGTGGAGGTCCCGGGCGGAATAAAGGCGGCGGCTTTTGCTTGCTGCCCCTTGGGGCGGTGATATAGAACCACTCCTGCTGCCACAATCCAAGTTCCTCTTGGAAGGAACCCTCGAGCCACGGGGCATCGACCTTTTTGCTTATGGTCGCCCCGCCGCACTCCGCTTGACGCCCCCCGATCATCTTCGGCTCCACCTTGAAGGTCTTCAGCCATAAGATGAAGTGGGGAATGACGCGGAGGAAGGCTTCGCAGACGATAATGAATGCGGAGATATGGAGGATGGACTCCGGAGCCAAGTCATGAAAGTCCAGCCCATAGTAGAACAGGAGCCCTCTCACGAAGGGATCCGTCGGGAAGCCTAAACCCCGACGGAGGTGGGATACGAAAACGACATATTCACCGGACTCGGGGGCTGGCACGGCCTGCCCTTGGGCAGGCAACCTGTGCGAAATCTCGTAGGCCAGGTACTTGGCCTCACGCAGCTTCAATATGTCTTCCTCCGTGATGGAGGAGGGCATCCACCGGCCCTGGAGGTCGGAGCCGGACATGATTAAGGATCCGAAGCACTCGAATCTGAGGCTCTGGGTGCTGGAACCGGGAGCGGGGAAGAGATTCGATGCGAGATTGAAGAACAATGGAGAGCCTTGGTCCTCTTATAAAGGGGAAAAAATACCAAGGGCCGTCTCCGTGACCGTTTGGGATTCCCCTTCGATAGAGGAGGCGTGGCGACGGGAGCGGTTGGGTTACCCACGCGCGTATTGATGAGAATCCCGGAATAAGGGGAACATGATCTCTGCTTCGACAAGACGTGCCAAGGAAACCGCTTCGCTAAACATGCTAAGGTGGTACAGTAATTCAAACAAAGGCCTGGTGGCGGTGTGATTTCACGCCGCATAATACGTCAGCAGATTGAACTAAGTGTACATTTTATTCTCTCTACGGTGGAATGTGGAATTTATTTTGCAGAGCCGGACACTATCCTGGTGTTCATTATCTTCTCGGGATTATTCAAGGGAGGAACCCGCCTTGCAATGCCGAACATTATGCACGCCAGACTTATCGTCATTGAAGACTGGTTCAGGGGCTACTGAGGGAGTCCTGGACTAGGGGGTGTTCGGATAGCCGGACTATCAATGTCCGCCGGACTCCAAGACTACGAAGATGCAAGATTGAAGACTCCGGCTTGTGTCCGGAAGGTACTTTACTTGGCGTGGAAGGCAAGCTTGGCGATACGGATACGTAGATCTCCTACTATTGTAACCGACTCTGTGTAACCCTAGCCCTCTCCGGTATCTATATAAACCGGAGGGCTTTAGTCCGTAGGACAACATACACAACATACAATCATACCATAGGCTAGCTTCTAGGGTTTAGCCTCCTTGATCTCGTGGTAGATCTACTCTTGTACTACCCATATCATCAATATCAATCAAGTAGGAGTAGGGTTTTACCTCCATCGAGAGGGCCCGAACCTGGGTAAAAAACATCGTGTCCCTTGGCTCCTGTTACCATCCGCCTAGATGCACAGTTCGGGACCCCCTACCCGAGATCCGCCGGTTTTGACACCGACAATGACCCAGCACGGTTTACATGGGAGTTGTTTTCTCCCCTTTGATGGTAACGGTTTATAAATACGCCGTTTCAAGCCTGGCTAAGCCAACTTCATGCCCAGCGATGGCAGTTCAAGATTTTCTGATTGCAGGAAATATAAATTGAGGGTTTCAAGCAAAAGCATCAGTACTTATGCACGAAGGCATATTCAAGGCAGAAGTATTGACTATCCTATTACAAGGCAACGCGGTGCCCAAATAAGGTCATTGTTGTTCTGGCGGATCATAATAAAGCAGCTATTTAAACCGGCTTTCGGTTCAAGCCTGCTCATCGCCCCGGTCTAATGGTTGTGGGTCGTCCCGCGCCGCTTCAGCTTCCTCATCTCTATCCATTGGCTGGAAATCAATAGTGGTCCAGTCAATTCCCATTAAAGCTTGAAATACAGCCTCTTCATGGATCAGAGAAGACGGTTCAATATCAGGAGCGTAAGTATGCTTACGGATTGGAGGAATCAGATTCTCTGCTTCAGGAATTGGTGCAGCCACTCGTTTGTTCTGATCATTGTACTGAGCTTGATAATGCGACAAGTCTGCCTCTTCAGCCAATTGACAAGCCAGAGGGCGTACTGCATGGTTTATCGCCCTCAAATCATCTTCATTGAACTCTGAGCCATCTTCCTTCAAGCTGGGATAGCCTTGAGCTGCTTCAACAGGATCGAAATCCGGCACCCATGCTTTTGCCCGGATCAAGGCATTAATGGCTCCGGTTCGAGCAGCAGATTTTTTCAGTTCTTCAATCCGAGCAGGGAGCGTTGACAACCTATTCAGAGTATCTTGGATTAAAGTGGGGGCCGGATTGTTATGAGATGCAGTGGTGATGATTCGCTGTGCTCCGGTATATAGTTGTTCAATTAAAGTGTAGGCAGCCTTCAACTTCTTCTGAACATCTGACCCTAAGTGACCAATGCGTGTACCTGCAACAATACAGAAAAGATCACAAACCGGATCTATTATAAGAAGGTCGAAGTTGTCAAAGAAACCAAAAGGAGCTTACCAAAGATAGCAGCGGTCATGACATGTACTTGCCGCTTTACGGCGATCAGTTCATCTACCACCGGTTTAAGGGCAGCTTCAGCGTTTTCAGCTCTTTTTATTAAAGCGGCCTTCTCAGTGGCCCAATCAGCCCGCTCCTTTTTGACGCCCTCCTTTAGCTGTTCTGTGATGCTCAAAGCACTGGTTAATTCTTCCCTTGCCTTGTCGGTTTCAGCTTGTTGGGTTTTCAAAGTTTCCTGCAGATCAGTAATCCGGTCCTCTTTGATCCTCACTTCAGCCTGCATACCAACCACATAACAAGTTATACGCTTGATACTTGGGGGCTAATGCACCTTCAATTTTCATCCATTACTAAATCGGAAAGTCCCAAGCTCAATACAGGTATTCAACTTGGCACTTGGGGGCTAATGGCTATTTGCTCAGTTATGTTCTGATGTTAGAATCTTTATTGGAGTCCCGGTTTAACTATACTAAGTTGAACTGGCCCTTGGGGGCTACATTGATGGATTTCAAAGTATTGAGGATTATATTCAAGTCCCGGCTTGAAGAAGGTTACAAACCGGCCCTTGGGGGCTAGGAGGATTAATACAGTGGCAGTAATTAAAGAAAGAAGAAGCACAAGGAAGTTACCTCAAATTTATCTCTCATCATCTTTACCAGGCCAGCTTCACAGTCACGACTAGTATATAGCCGGTTCAAGTAACCAGAATGAAGATCTTGGGCACTCAGAGCAGCATATGTTTCCAGATCAACATCCCATTTGCCTTTGTTCATGGCGGAAAAATATTCTTTCATAGTATGCTTGGCCAAAGCGACAGGATTCCCTGGTTCAAAGCGACCTACGCTGGTAATTACAACGTCATCATCCTTGGACTCGCCGGTTTGCGTTGGCGCAGTCGGTTTATCGGCAGGCTTTGAAGGACTGCGGGATCTTTCAATCCGGACGGAGCTGGCAGGCTGGTCAATAGGGACTGAAGTATTGATAGGCCTTTTATCAGTAATAGTATCATCTTGCAAGGGAGGATCATTGGGAACATCTTCATGAACGAACGCTTCAAGATCTGGTGCTTTATCCTGTTCAGCGGCAACATCTTCCTCGGCCGCTTTATCCAGGCGGGCTTTCTTGCTCGGTTTAGGTTTAGCCCTGAAAGAGAAAAAAGAGTCAAGGAACAGCATAAGTTATAACATAGTATACCAGAAGCATATGTTCAGCCTAGCTTACCCAAGAACCGTTTTTAGTGGTGGCAGCTGAGTGGCTGATGATTCGCCAGAGGAAGAATGAGAAGTAACCTGATAATCAGAGTCGGACGGATTAAGAGGTTGACGGATGAAACCCGCTTTAGGATATAAATTAATAAAAAGGTCGGAGACCTCGGAGCGGCGTTTTCGAACCGGACTGTTTGGTAAACCGGCGGAGGTAACTACCTAGCCGCTGTGCCGGGTTGTGCGGCGAGCTTCATGTTGCTGAGTCTTCATAAGAAATTTGGGATCCAAGTAAGCAAGAGGATGAGAAAATTTAACTTTCCGGTTTGCCTGGCAAAATTTTGGCAAAGGCAAAGGATCTGAATCGGAAGAGAGAATAATTACCTCAGCGACATCAGCATTACTGGCTTCAGCGTCGTCCTAACAAGTATCATCATCAATAAGGCGTGTACAAAGTAAGCCTAGTGAATCAAGTTCTACCTCAAGGTCCGAGTTACCCACATCATCATCAACAGCCAGATCAGATGAAGTAGTGGTTTTCCTCTTTTTAGCAGGCTTCTTGACAACCTTGGTCTTTGGCCGGGTTGATCATTCTGTTTTCTCCGGTTTTTCTTGTGGAAGCTTCTTGCTCCAAAACGGATTATCACCCTGGTTAAGAAGCAATTGATGTCAGACATAGATAGCAATAACAGGTTCAGTAAAAAGCACAATCAAAATCTTACAGCTGGCGGTTTGTTGGTAGCACAGATAGGGAGCAGGCCGGTTTGAGCGGAGAGGTGTTCCAGTTCGTTCAACATTTTCTTCACAGCCTCTGTGACTTCATCATCGGAGAGCTGGATGTTGGTGTGTCGGAGTGGGTCATCAACGCTACCAGTATACTTGCACATTAAACTGGAGCGCCGGCTGAGAGGTAGTATGCTCCATGATATCCAACAACGTGCGAGATCTACTCCTGTTAAACCGTTGGCCATGAAGGCTCGGAGCTTGGATAATTGCGGAGCGTATTTACTCCTCTCCTTGGCACTTAACCTTTGTGGGAAGGGGTGTGTATTGCTGAGCCGCTCCGGACGAAAGCCAGACAAAGGATTTTCATCATCAGGGGAGGTATCTTTGCAGTAAAACCATGTTGCATTCCACTCCTTGGGGTGACTGTGTAGCCTGGCATGGGGATAAGTGATCTCTTTCCTTTTCTGAATTGCCATACCGCCCAATTCGGTGTTGGGACCATCAGTGAATTTTGTGCGGCGGTTTAAGTGGAAGCAGTCTCTGAACAATTCAACTGTGGGTTCCTCTTGAAGGTATACCTCACAGAGCACTTGGAAGTGACATAAGTTGGTAACAGAGTTAGGGCCAGTGTCTTGCGGGCAGAGTTGAAAATTGGCTAACACATCTCAGTAAAATTTAGAGCCGGGCGGTTTGAAGCCCCGGGCTAAATGATCCGCAAAGATCATAACCTCTCCCTCTTGAGGTGTGGGAGGACATTCATCACGAGGAACCCTCCAGTGGATAGTCTCTTTGCTGTCTAAAGCGCCGATCGAGACTAAATTATCCAACTGAGTTTCTGTGACACGAGAAGGAACCCAGTTGCACTCATATACTTGTTTGGCCATGGTGAGATCTACAAGAAACAGGTGATTCCGGTTCAAGAATATGTTGGATAAAAGAAGGCGCTGGTATGAACAATGCTAAACCGGAGGCAGTATATTTAAACCGGATTTCTATGAAGTGGCCTCATATGGTTAAAGAGTTCTGGCGGTTCAACAAGGGGACTAATGGTATATACCGGTTTATTAACTTTTTCTATATTAAGTTAAACCGCCTGATCTAAACATTGAAAGCAATTGAGGTTGCGGATGGTTAAGTATGCAGAAACAGGTTTCACAAGGTCTTATTGCAGCAATGGATCTGAAGCAAGTTCAGAAAAACAGAAAATATTCAAAAGGTTAAAGCAGAACGGAAGTAAATCAATGGGCAGGTATGTGGATGAGATCTATAGACTTGAGCGTGAAACTACAGGTGGATGCTAAAAAAGCTACTAGTCAGAGCAGGGTTTCACAGATCTATCCAGGAGTCTGGGTACGAGCATGAACAAGTGATGAACACGGCAAGAACACGAAACCCTAGAACAGATCTATGTTAAGAAGAACAGAAGGCTTACCAGAATCGAGGAAGACGCGGAAGGCTACCGAGGTGCTCTGGTGCGTTCAGGTTGATGCAGCGGCCCAAGACGGTGCAGAGGTCAACGGCGGCGGCGGAGCTCTGAGGCTGGCAACGCGAGGAAGACGAAGAGAAAGAGACGAAGGGGAGAAAAGGAAATGACCCTTCGGTCCTATTTATAAGGCAAAGGACGAGTGTGAGGCACGCGAATCCAGGAGCCACAAAATTCGGAAGTGGAGCTGCTGCCTTGGGTAAAGCAGATCTATTAATAAAAGAAGGTGTCATAAATGTTTACTCTGTGATGACGTCATGCCGGTTTACAGCAACCAGAGATGATGACGACATGACGGTTTACCAATTACCAGAAGATGTTGAAGACAAAGATTTTTGTGAAGGATTGACATGAACCAGTTCAAATCAATCTGGGGCCTAATGTTGGGGATATTACCACTGGGCGTGAACCGGGCTACCTGGGCCGGGTTAACTTCATTAGTAGTATAAGCAGATGAAGGCCCAAGGCCTATAGTCGGTTTAGAACCTGTAGCCGTAAACCGGCTTGATATGTAAACTTGTACTGTAAGTTAGGAATAGAGAGAGACCAACTGGGATACGAATATGAACCGGTGTGGGACTCTATGGACCAACGGGCGTCACCCGTGTATATAAGGGGACGACCCGGCGGCGGTTCAAGGACAGACAACTACAACTCGAGGTCTAGGCGAAGCTTGTTTGCTCCCTAGTCATCGAGACCACATCAATTCCATCACAACTAGACGTAGGCGTTTACCTTCATCAAAGGGGCCGAACTAGTATAAACCCTTGTGTCTTTGTGTCCGCTTTAACCCCTTCAAGTTAACCCGTAGCGATGGCTCCGCGACTAAGTCCTTTCACAAGGACATCTGCCATGACAAATCCACGACACCGTGTGAACTGGAAGACCTGAGGATGAGTTCTACTGCTAAACTATCCAGCTGCTGTGTCCTTGTCGCCACGTGTCCTGAACTAGTGTTTTCCTGTAGCATTGTTGTCAGGCGTGTTCTTGAGGCTGTACTTGACCACAACAATTTCTTGGTTGTGCCTTCGATTATGAAGGGTGTAGTTCTTGTAGAGCTTCCCAACAAATCTGATGCGGCCTGTCTTCATCATCATGTTTATGAGTGGAAAGACCACTCTGTTTGGTTCTCCAAGGTTGACAAGATGGTGATGGTGCATGTAGACATCTCTCACGAAGTCCATGGCCTAGTAAGTTATGCGGGGTTCATCCTGTAGGTCAGTGGCAAGAAATAGTCTGCAGAGTTTAATTAGTGCAACTTTGCTTGTCTGTAGTAAGTACTATTGTTCAGTACTTGATTTGTGTTTGTGAATCCTATATTGTTTATTAGTACTGCCGCTTTTGGTGTGTGGTCAGTCCCGAGAACGGTCTATGTTAATGTCTGTCCACTCAATTCAGTCTGTATATTTTGAAGTATCCAGATCATCTTTTTTGTGGGGACAGTTTATCAATTATGGTTACACTCCAATATCTGTATGCATTGCAGGGTTTATCGCACCCACCAGGATTTCCAGTCCTATGGATGTTTGGTCCATACGATTTGTCACGACCTTTGGACTGTCCTGCTTGTGGGAGTAGGCGGGCCCCTACATGCCACCCGTAGTTGGACGATCAATCTTCTGTTTAGTACTTCAACATAGTGATTTCCTAGTAAGGATTCACTCGTGTCACATCAAGTAAATCTTATTGATTTACTATCTAAATCTTATCGATTTAATGTCATATTTTCTTTCTTTTCCTGCAATTTTACGATGCAGGTTTTGCCATGTGACATTCAACATAGAATAAACCGTTTGGTTTGCTCTAATGGCTATTTTTGCAGGTTTCACTTCTTATGTCGTGTCAGTAATGAAGGCACTGCCCATCACTTATATTACTGGAAAAAATTGGATCAGTCTGTTGTCTGAGTACAAGCTGAATCTGAATGATGAACTGTAGTTTGGTTTAACAAAAACGCCACAATTAGTCCTTCTCGCGTTTAAAAGAAATGAAGAAAAAAACTGGATCACGGTCACAGATCCTAGTCAAGTTAGAAAGCTAATCATAGCAGACCAGACACGATCGCCGCTATGTCGCACATCGGTACCACCTTCAGCAACGGATCAAGCACCGGTAGTTGCTCTAGCACTAACAGTGGCAACAACTCAGTCTGATCCAACTGAGGATTGGGCACCGACCACGTCAGCGGATCAGTCTGATCTACCGGAGGATCGGGCATCAACACCGGCACCTGCTCCGACACTGGCACCAGCTCTACAAGGAGCACCATCTCCAGCAGCAGCGGCGGCTTCGACACCTGCACCAACACTTGCACTTGCATCTGCTCCGGCTCGTGCAGGGGCAATCGAACGAGTAGTTGCACCGGCAACAGACTGGGCTACGGTTCGCACTTCATATACCAAAGTCCTTACAAAAACTGACATGTCCACCTTCTTGGTAAGCATTGGCCGCCCAAGTGCTTCGTTCTTTTTTCTTTCCATGTTGTTTCACATGATTCATTGTGTTGATCTAACTGTTTGGGTATGTCTTCTTGTTTGCAAACAGAGAATTCCTAGAGCAACGAGGGAGTCGTTCAACAATCCGGGTGACCGCGGCCAAGTTTCTCTTACCATGTGCAGCCTTGGTGTGAATGAACCTGCTCAATATATCGTAAGTACAAAGGATGGTTGCATGATGATTGATGCTAAAGGATGGTTAAGGTTCAAATCTAAATCATATCTTGCGGTAGGGGATGATGTCAAAATCAAACTTTCTCGGCAAGGAGAGCTGGTCCAAATCAACTTTGAAATTCTTTAGTAACAGCACGCAACTATCGAACTGATCTATCCTCCGAGAGATTTTGATGTAATAATCTAGCATGGTGAAACAAATGTCCTGTGTGTATAAGTAGTATGAAAGTATTATTTATCACATGGTATATCATTGATAGAATTTCAACTCTCATTGCTGAATAGGAACCGTCGTTCGATTTCATTCCAACAGCTGCCGTGCTTTATTCAATTTTGTGTATTCGCCTTGCAACAGCATCTAAAACCAGCGCCGTACCGGTTGCTTGCAATGTGAA
The DNA here is from genome assembly GCF_002162155.2 of Triticum dicoccoides. NCBI lineage: Eukaryota > Viridiplantae > Streptophyta > Magnoliopsida > Poales > Poaceae > Triticum > Triticum dicoccoides. The sequence continues at coordinate 230,549,487 of NC_041393.1, read as the reverse complement.
AAGGATGAGGTAGAACACATGTGCCCCCAAACATGCAGGGTGGGCCTGCGGCCCAAAGTCTAGAACCGTGAGCCTCTCTGAGTATTATATTCTCAGCTGAACCCCCATAAAAAAAGCTGAACCCCCATAATGCCCGTGCGTTGCACGTAACATCAAGATGCATTTGTATGAGTATTTTATCTTGTGATAGAAAAGGATGAACGAGGGAAGGTCTTATTTGCAAATGTGGAGAGGTGTGTGGGTACCTTTTTGCAAAATTGCCATAGTTTCCTTCCTATCCGTCAGATATAAATCGGACAGCCTATATTGCAGGATGGCAGGCACATCATCATCACCAACTCGTCTATACTGTGTTAAAAACAACTCTATTTTTTATAATTATATATATTATATATATATTCCCCTTGATTTTTCTTATGTATAAAGTTGTGATATAAAAGATTTGTATATTTCTTTACAGAGGGAGTATCTCTCTATCAAAAATATATTTATGTGTAACTAGTTACTCCTGTCTTTCTACTTCCTTTTGCTGATATGTGGGGCATCTGGCAACGGGGTCCACGTGCCATATGCACAAATTAGAGTGCACAACTGCACGGTAGACACACCATGGTTGTAGCACCGCAGTAATGCCCAATGAGCCGTCAAATCACAACCCCCCTTTCCAGCTTTAGCAGTAAGCTGGACGGACGAAGTGGCAATATTTCACTGGGCCTGCATCCCTTCTCCCTCGTCTGCTTGTTCAGATAAAACCCCCTCTTGGCGATTGCATAGGGTTTTCTCATGGAGAACCAGGTACGGATTCTTCATCCATCCCCGATAAATCCAAGTCCCTTGGTCGCAGGAAATCCTACGATGGCAGCCGCCACCGTTGATGCATTTTTCTTCCTACTGAATCTAGCGTGTTTCATTTGCAGTGCCCAAAGTGTGAGGACCCTACAGGTTTCTGTGCCCTCGGCGAGACGCCACACTTGTTCCTTCTCATCCTAACACAGGATTTTAAAACGCGCACACTATGTTCCTAGAATCCTCTTTTCTATCCAGGAGGGTGGGGTTTTTTTGAATATGCTGTCGACTAATTTGGAAATTTGGATTGCTATATTTGGATAAAAGGTACTACTAGTACGATGGTCAACACTGACATGAAGGAGGAAGTTATTTCTAGATTTGGATAGGGAATATATTGTGTTCTCATATTATTTTTCCTGCAGTGCATTATTTGCTCTACCAGAACACATGTACTCAAGATGCTCGGCCTTGCCACAACTAAATACACTAGTTTAATGGTCACAGTGAAGACAAGCCATGGATATAAGTTCCGAGTTGGGTTCATGAACCAAGAAGATTGCTGCTTTTTTATAGCCGAACTTGGATAAACTTTCTCAAGTGTTACGGACTGAAAGTTGGCGCATGAATGTTGATGGAAATAGGAGAACCTGGTCTCATCTTCACTGCGATCTTCCACCCCGACGTCGTTCCAATTGTATATCCATGTTAGTTTTGTTGGAAATATGCCCTAGAGGCAATAATAAAATGGTTATTATTATATTTCTTTATTCATGATAGTAGTCTATTGTTCATGCTATAATCGTATTATGCGGAAATCGTAATACGTGTGTGAATACATAGACGGCAACAAAGTCCCTAGTAAGCCTCTAGTTGACTAGCTCGTTGATCAACAGATAGTCATGGTTTCCTGACTATGGACATTGGATGTCATTGATAACGGGATCACATCATTAGGAGAATGATGTGATGGACAAGACCCAATCCTAAGCATAGCACAAAGATCGTGTAGTTCGTTTCGCTAGAGCTTTTCCAAATGTCAAGTATCATTTCCTTAGACCATGAGATTGTGCAACTCCCGGATACCGTAGGAGTGCTTTGGGTGTGCCAAACGTCACAACGTAACTGGGTGGCTATAAAGGTGCACTACGGGTATCTCCGAAAGTGTCTGTTGGGTTGGCACGAATCGAGACTGGGATTTGTCACTCCGTATGACGGAGAGGTATCTCTGGGCCCACTCGGTAATGCATCATCACAATGAGCTCAATTTGACCAAGTGTCTGGTCACGGGATCATGCATTATGGTACGAGTAAAGTGACTTGTCAGTAACGAGACTGAACGAGGTATTGGGATACCGACGATCGAGTCTCGGGCAAGTAACGTACCAATTGACAAAGGGAATTGTATACGAGATTGATTGAATCCTAGATATCGTGGTTCATCCGATGAGATCATCAAGGAGCATGTGGGAGCCAACATGGGTATCCAGATCCCGCTGTTGGTTATTGACCGGAGAGGCGTCTCGGTCATGTCTGCATATCTCCCGAACCCGTAGGGTCTACACACTTAAGGTTTGATGACGCTAGGGTTGTAGAGATATGAACATGCAGTAACCCAAAAGTTGTTCAGAGTCCCGGATGAGATCCTGGACGTCACGAGGAGTTCCGGAGTGGTCCGGAGGTGAAGAATTATATATAGGAAGTGCAGTTTCGGCCATCGGGAAAGTTTCGGGGCTCACCGGTATTGTACCGGGACCACCGGAAGGGTCCCGGGGGTCCACCGGGTGGGGCCACCTATCCTGGAGGGCCCCGTGGGCTGAAGTGGGGAGGGGACCAGCCCCTGGTGGGCTGGTGCGCCCCCCTTTGGGCCGCCCTGCGCCTAGGGTTGAAAACCCTAGGGTGGGGGGGCGCCTCCACTTGCCTTGGGGGGCAAGCCTCCCCCTTGGCCGCTGCCCCCCCTTGGAGATCCCATCTCCAGGGCCGGCGCCCCCCTGGGGACCCTATATAAAGAGGAGGGAGGGAGGGTAGGCGCACCCTTGCACTTGGCGCCTCCCTTTCCCCTTGCTACACCTCTCCCTCCCGTAGACACTTGGCGAAGCCCTGCTGGGATCCCTGCTGCATCCACCACCACACCGTCGTGCTGCTAGATCTTCATCGACCTCTCCTTCCCGCTTGCTGGATCAATAAGGAGGAGGCGTCACGCTGACCGTACATGTGTTGAATGCGGAGGTGCCGTCCGTTTGGCGCTAGGATCTCCGGTGATTTGGATCACGACGAGTACGACTTCCTCAACCCCGTTCTCTTGAACGCTTTCGCTCGCGATCTACAAGGGTATGTAGATGCACTCATCTCTCTCATTGCTAGATGAACTCCTAGATTGATCTTGGTGAACGTAGGAAATTTTTTATTTTATGCAACGTTCTCCAACAATGGCATCATGAGCTAGGTCTATGCGTAGTTCTCTTTGCACGAGTAGAACACAATTTGTTGTGGGCGTAGATGTTGTCAACTTTCTTGCCACGACTAGTCTGATTTTGCTTCAGCGGTATTGTGGGATGAAGCGGCCCAGACCGACCTTACACGTACGCTTACGTGAGACAGGTTCCACTGTCTGACATGCACTAGTTGCATAAGGTGGCTAGCGGGTGTCTGTTTCTCCCACTTTAGTTGGAGCGGATTCGATGAAAAGGTCCTTATGAAGGGTAAATAGAAGTTGGCAAATCACGTTGTGGCTTTAACATCGGTAAGAAAATGTTCTTGCTAGATCACCTATAGAAGCCACGTAAAAACTTGCAACAACAATTAGAGGATGTCTAACTTGTTTTTGCAACAAGTGTTTTGTGATGTGATATGGCCAAAGGATGTGATGAATGATATATGTGATGTATGAGATGATCATGTTCTTGTAATAGGAATCACGACTTGCATGTCGATGAGTATGACAACTGGCAGGAGCCATAGGAGTTGTCTTTATTTTTTGTATGACCCGCGTGTCATTGAAGAACACCATGTAAATTACTCTACTTTATTGCTAAACGCGTTAGCCATAGAAGTAGAAGTAGTCGTTGGCGTGACAACTTCATGAAGACACGATGATGGAGATCATGATGATGGAGATCATGGTGTCATGCCGATGACGAAAATGATCTTGGCGCCCCGAAGATGGAGATCAAAGGAGCAATATGATATTGGCCATATCATGTCACTATTTGATTGCATGTGATGTTTATCATGTTTTTCATCTTGTTTACTTAGAACGACGGTAGTAAATAAGATGATCCCTCATAATAATTTCAAGAAAAGTGTTCCCCCTAACTGTGCACCATTGCGAAGGTTTGTTGTTTCGAAGCACCACGTGATGACCGGGTGTGATAGATACTAACGTTTGAATACAACGGGTGTAAGCCAGATTTACACATGCAACACACTTAGGTTGACTTGACGAGCCTAGCAAGTACAGACATGGCCTCGGAACACGGAAGACCGAAAGGTCTAACATGAGTCGTATAGAAGATACGATCAACATGAAGATATTCACCGATGATGACTAGTCCGTCTCACATGACGATCGGACACGGCCTAGTTGACTCGGATCATGGATCACTTAGATGACTAGAGGGATGTGTATCTGAGTGGGAGTTCATTATTTGATTATATGAACTTAATTATCATGAACTTAGTCTAAAATCTTTGCAATATGTCTTGTAGATCAAATGGCCCACGCTAATGTTGCCCTCAACTTCAACGCGTTCCTAGAGAAAACCAAACTGAAAGACGATGGCAGCAACTATACGGCCTGGGTCCGGAACTTGAGGATCATCCTCATAGCTGCCAAGAAAGCATATGTCCTAGATGCACCGCTAGGTGAAGCACCCGTTTTCCCAGCAACTCAAGACATTATGAATGCTTGGCAGTCGCGTAGTGATGATTACTCCCTGGTTTAGTGCGGCATGCTTTACAGCTTAGAACCAGGGCTCCAAAAGCGTTTTGAGCAGCACGGAGCATATGAGATGTTCCAAGAGCTGAAAATGGTTTTCCAGGCTCACGCCCGGGTCGAGAGATATGAAGTCTCCGACAAGTTCTATAGTTGTAAGATGGAGGATAATGGTTCTGTCAGCAAGCACATACTCAAAATGTCTGGGTTGCACAACCGCTTATCTCAACTGGGAGTTAATCTCCCGGATGACGCGGTGGTCGATAGAATCCTCCAGTCGCTCCCACCAAGCTACAAGAGCTTTGTGATGAACTTCAATATGCAGGGGATGGAAAAGACCATTCCTGAGGTATATTCAATGCTAAAATCAGCGGAGGTGGAGATCAAAAAGGAACATCAAGTGTTGATGGTGAATAAAACCACTAAGTTCAAGAAGGGCAAGGGTAAGAAGAACTTCAAGAAGGACGGCAAGGAAGTTGCTGCGCCTGGTAAGCCAGTTGCCAGGAAGAAGTGAAGCAATGGACCCAAGCCTGAGACTGAGTGCTTTTATTGCAAGGGAAGCAGACACTGGAAGCGGAACTGCCCCAAGTACTTAGCGGACAAGAAGGCCGGCAAAACCAAAGGTATATGTGATATACATGTAATTGATGTGTATCTTACCAGTGCTCGTAGTAGCTCCTGGGTATTTGATATCGGTGCGGTTGCTCATATTTGTAACTCAAAGTAGGAGCTGCGGAATAAGCGGAGATTGGCGAAGGAGGAGGTGACGATGCGCGTCGGGAATGGTTCCAAGGTCGATGTGATCGCCGTCGGCACGCTACCTCTACATTTACATAAAGGATTAGTTTTGAACCTCAATAGTTGTTATTTAGTACCAGCTTTGAGCATGAACATTGTATCAGGATCTCGTTTAATTCGAGATGGCTACTCATTTAAATCCGAGAATAATGGTTGTTCTATTTATATGAGTGATATGTTTTATGGTCATGCCCCGCTGGTGAATGTTTTATTCTTAATGAATCTCGAGCGTAATGTTACAATATTCATAGTGTGAATACTAAAAGATGTAAAGTTGATAACGATAGTCCCACATACTGGTGGCACTGCCGCCTTGGTCACATTGGTGTCAAGCGCATGAAGAAGCTCCATGCTGATGGACTTTTAGAGTCTCGAGATTATGAATCGTTTGACACATGCGAGCCATGCCTCATGGGCAAGATGACCTAGACTCCGTTCTCTGGAACAATGGAGCGAGCAACCAACTTATTGGAAATCATACATAATGATGTGTGCGGTCCAATGAGCGTTGAGGCTCACGGAGGATATCGTTATGTTCTCACTCTCACTGATGACTTGAGTAGATATGGGTATGTCTACTTGATGAAACACAAGTCTGAGACCTTTGAAAAGTTCAAGGAATTTCAGAATGAGGTAGAGAATCAACGTGACCGAAAGATAAAGTTCTTATGATCAGATCGTGGGGTTGAATATTTAAGTCAAGAATTTGGTATGCACTTAAGGAAATGTGCAATCGTTTCACAACTCACGCCGCCTGTAACACCTCAGCGAAATGGTGTGTCCGAACGTCCTAATCGCACTCTATTGGATATGGTGCGATCTATGATGTCACTTACCGATTTACCGCTATCATTTTGGGGATACGCTCTAGAGACAGCTACATTCACTTTAAATAGGGCACCGTCTAAATCCGTTGAGACGACACCATATGAATTATGGTTTGGGAAGAAACCTAAGCTGTCGTTTCTAAAAGTTTGGGGATGTGATGCTTATGTCAAGAAACTTCAACCTGAGAAGCTCGAACCCAAGTCGGAAAATGCGTCTTCATAGGATACCCTAAGGAAACCATTGGGTATACTTTCTACTTAAGATACGAGGGCAAGATCTTTGTTGCCAAGAATGGGTCCTTTCTGGAGAAAGATTTTCTCTCGAAAGAATTAAGTGGGAGGAAAGTGGAAATTGATGAAGTACTACCTCTTGAACCGGTAAGTAGCAGAGCTCAGGAAGATGTTCCTGTGGTGACTGCACCGACAAGAGAGGAGGTTAATGATTATGATCAAGATACTTCGGATCAAGCTCTTACTAAACTTCGAAGGTCCACAAGGACACGTTCCACACCAGAGTGGTACGGCAACCCTATCTTAGAAATCATGTCGTTAGACAACGGTGAACCTTCAAACTATGAAGAAGCGATGGCGGGCCCAGATTCCAACAAATGGCATGAAGCCATGCAATCCGAGATAGGATCCATGTATGAAAACAAAGTGTGGACTTTGATAGACTTTCCCGATGATCGGCGAGCAATAGAAAACAAATGGATCTTTAAGAAGAAGACTGACGCGGATGGTAATGTTACCATATATAAAGCTCGATTTGTGGCTAAGGGTTATCGACAAGTTCAAGGGATTGACTATGATGAAACATTCTCTCCCGTAGGGAAGCTGAAGTCCGTCCGAATCATGTTAGCAATTGCCGCATACTATGATTATGAGATATGGCAAATGGACGTCAAAATGGCATTCCTTAACGGCCACCTTAAGGAAGAACTGTATATGATGCAGCCAGAAGGTTTTGTCGACCCTAAGAATGCTAACAAGGTATGCAAGCTCCAACGCTCCATCTATGGGCTGGTGCAAGCATCTCGGAGTTGGAACATTCGCTTTAATGAGATGATTAAAGCCTTTGGGTTTATGCAGACTTATGGAGAAGCCTGTGTTTACAACAAAGTGAGTGGGAGCTCTGTAGCATTTCTCATATTATATGTGGATGACATACTTTTGATGGGAAATGATATAGAACTGTTGGACAGCATAAAGGCCTACTTGAATAAGTGTTTTTCAATGAAGGACCTTGGAGAAGCTGCTTACATATTAGGCATCAAAATCTATAGAGATAGATCAAGACGCCTCATAGGTCTTTCACAAAGCACATACCTTGATAAGATATTGAAGAAGTTCAATATGGATCAGTCCAAGAAGGGGTTCTTGCCTGCGTTGCAAGGTGTGAAATTGAGCTCAGCTCAATTCCCGACCACGGCAGAAGATAGAAAAAAGATGAGTGTCGTCCCCTATGCCTCAGCCATAGGGTCTATCATGTATGCCATGACCTGTACTAGACCTGATATAAACCTTGCCGTAAGTTTGATAGGAAGGTACCAAAGTAATCCCGACATGGAACACTGGACAGCGGTCAAGAACATCCTTAAGTACCTGAAAAGGACTAAGGACATGTTTCTCGTATATGGAGGTGACGAAGAGCTCATCGTAAAGGGTTATGTCGATGCTAGCTTCGACACAGATCTGGATGACTCGAAGTCACAAACCGGATACGTGTATATTTTGAATGGTGGGGCAGTAAGCTGGTGCAGTTGCAAGCAGAGCGTCATGGCGGGGTCTACATGTGAAGCGGAGTACATGGCAGCCTCGGAGGCAGCACATGAAGCAATCTGGGTGAAGGAGTTCATCACAGACCTAGGAGTCATGCCTAGTGCGTCGGGGCCGATTACACCCTTCTGTGACAACACTGGAGCTATTGCACTTGCGAAGGAGCCCAGGTTTCACAAGAAGACCAGGCACATCAAGCGTCGCTTCCACTCCATTCGTGAAAATGTTCAAGATGGAGACATAGATATTTGTAAAGTACATACGGACCTGAATGTAGTAGATCCATTTACTAAACCTCTCCCTGGAGCAAAACATGATCAACACCAGGACGCAATGGGTGTTCGATACATCACAATGTAACTAGATTATTGACTCTAGTGCAAGTGGGAGACTGTTGGAAATATGCCCTAGAGGCAATAATAAAATGGTTATTATTATATTTCTTTATTCATGATAATTGTCTATTGTTCATGCTATAATCGTATTATCCGGAAATCATAATACGTGTGTGAATACATAGACCACAACAAAGTCCCTAGTAGCCTCTAGTTGACTAGCTCGTTGATCAACAGATAGCCATGGTTTCCTGACTATGGACATTGGATGTCATTGATAACGGGATCACATCATTAGGAGAATGATGTGATGGACAAGACCCAATCCTAAGCATAGCACAAAGATCGTGTAGTTCGTTTCGCTAGAGCTTTTCCAAATTTCAAGTATCATTTACTTAGACCATGAGATTGTGCAACTCCCGGATACCGTAGGAGTGCTTTGGGTGTGCCAAACATCACAATGTAACTAGGTGGCTATAAAGGTGCACTACGGGTATCTCCGAAAGTGTCTGTTGGGTTGGCACGAATCGAGACTGGGATTTGTCACTCCGTATGACGGAGAGGTATCTCTGGGCCCACTCGGTAATGCATCATCATAATGAGCTCAATGTGACCAAGTGTCTGGTCACGGGATCATGCATTACGGTACGAGTAAAGTGACTTGTCGGTAACGATACTGAACGAGGTATTGGGATACCGATGATCGAGTCTCGGGCAAGTAACGTACCAATTGACAAAGGGAATTGTATACGGGATTGATTGAATCCTCGACATCGTGGTTCATCCGATGAGATCATCGAGGAGCATGTGGGAGCCAACATGGGTATCCAGATCCCGTTGTTGGTTATTGACCGGAGAGGCATCTCGGTCATGTCTGCATGTCTACAGAACCCGTAGGGTCTACACACTTAAGGTTCGGTGACGCTAGGGTTGTAGAGATATGAACATGTAGTAACCCTAAAGTTGTCCGGAGTCCCGGATGAGATCCTAGATGTCATGAGGAGTTCCGGAATGGTCCGGAGGTGAAGAATTATATATAGGAAGTGCAGTTTCGGCCATCGGGAAAGTTTCGGGGGTCACCGATATTGTACCGGGATCACCGGAAGGGTCCCGGGGGTTCACCGGGTGGGGCCACCTATCCCGGAGGGCCCCATGGGCTGAAGTGGGGAGGGGACCAGCCCCTGGTGGGCTGGTGCGCCCCCCTTTGGGCCCCCCTGCGCCTAGGGTTGAAAACCCTAGGGTGGGGGGGGGCCTCCACTTGCCTTGGGGGGGCAAGCCTCCCCCTTGGCCGCCGCCCCCCCTTGGAGATCCCATCTCCAGGGCCGGTGCCCCCCCTGGGGACCCTATATAAAGAGGGGGGGGAGGGCAGCCGCACCCTTGCACTTGGCGCCTCCCTTTCCCCTTGCTACACCTCTCCCTCCCGCAGACGCTTGGCGAAGCCCTGCCGGGATCCCTGCTGCATCCACCACCACGCTGTCGTGCTGCTGGATCTTCATCAACCTCTCCTTCCCCCTTGCTGGATCAAGAAGGAGGAGACGTCACGCTGACCGTACGTGTGTTGAACGTGGAGGTGCCGTCGATTTGGCGCTAGGATCTCCGGTGATTTGGATCACGACGAGTACGACTTCCTCAACCCCGTTCTCTTGAATGCTTCTGCTCGCGATCTACAAGGGTATGTAGATGCACTCCTCTCTCTCGTTGCTGGATGAACTCCTAAATTGATCTTGGTGAACGTAGGAAAATTTTTATTTTATGCAAGGTTCTCCAACAAGTATTGTATCTGGTTCTTGCTTGTTGCCTCGATTACTTCTTAATCCACCTATTATGTCTAACTAATCACAATTTAACTTTAGAAGTAGCAACGAATCTCTCACAAGATGCTACTTCGAACTAATATTTTCTTACAATTGGTGGCACGTGTAGGTTTTTTCGGAGTTAAGCAGGCTGCTCGTTTGTTATTCCGTAATAACTCGGCTGTTACTGATGGCACTGAAGTTGACTGGGACGACATCCACAAATTCCTACACTTTATTGATCGTCTTGAGGTCCTTGTGGGGCGTTTCAATGGTGGAAGGCCACGTGGGATATGTGTGCCACTGCTGCACTCATTGAACAGGTCCAACTGTGTCGAGAAACTTATGGTACGAGCTATTTTCTGTTATATGTGTTGTTCATAAACTATTGCTTATACACAGTTTTACAGCTGTGATCTTCTTGAAATAGAAACTGCCCAGTTCTATTGTTCCTATACAGATGGCTGACCATGGTCGGGTCAGACTTGCGCTTGGTCATAACATGATGTTTATGTCGACCTACTCCATTCCCCTTGGAGGTGAAATAATACTTATTCATGGGTTGTCTCAAATAATGAAGGCCCGTCCATCTTGGAGAATAGGACAGACGATTATGTTCATGCTTTTCCATGGCTCTAAAGTGAATATCCTGTTTATTGACCACATTGCGAGATGAAGCCGCTTTCAGAAGGTTGTGGATGCGCGGGGTGGCGCCTGGGCCTTGTCTTGGGGCTTGGCGTCCTCACCTTTTGTTAACTGTAGGCAAAGTAGCACTATTTGAGACGTGCTTTGTACGGTTAAACCTGTATAAGTACTCATACTGCTTTCAGCTTTGGTTGTTAAGTGCCCCTGCTGGTTTCAGTTAAGATTGTCAAGTACTCCTACTGCTTTTACAGTCTATCGTGTTTCTTCAGTCCTATCTTCCTCCAGCTGCCAACACCAAACCAGCGCCGACGGGGCCGCCTGCTTCCACCTCCCACGGCTGGCTGCACCTCAGCGCACACATCGCCGCCCCACCGTCTCCTAAATCATTAACGCCGACATCCTCCATGCACTTTGGTGCGCTAGCCATGGTGCCGCCCTCTCGCGTTGTCAACATGGTCAACAAACAACAGGAATCGGCAGAAATACGTGGAGAGGATGACAGTAGGAGCCCACCATGTCAGCGTATGGAAATATAAAATGCTTCCTCCTAGTGTTTTCCTGACTTCTGGGACCCACGACATTGTGAGCGTATATAGTCAATAGACAAGAGAACAGCACAAGATCGGCTGACACCTAGGACGTAGCTGCTCGAGCAGTATTTTTTTTTGTTATTGTTGAGACGGAGCGGGGTTTGAACTGGGCTGTGGCCCGTCTAGACCAGGCTTATATTTTATGTTCACCAAGTGACCAGCCCAACTATTTTTTTCTTTGTGAAAATGAGCCCAGTTTATTTTTTCTGAAGAATACCCAATCCAGGCCTACTTATTTTTCTATGCCCTGATGGGCTGCAACTCTTTCAAGACGCCTGCAAATCTTGAAAGTAATATGAAATGGGTTGTAAATATAAAAATAGATGACAAATTGACAATTACTTTATAATTTCTGAATTTTTTCATATTTTCATATTCCTATTTCACTGGGCATTAACCTAATTTAAATATATCTTCAAAGTACTTTAAATCTGGCTCGACATTTCGGTATTAAAAATAGTTTGGAACCCACAGAAATATGCGAAATTGGCCCTGGTCAACCAAAAAACAAGTGTAATAAATTGCATAAGAAGTTGCAATGGGCTATATATAAATTATTAAAAAAAAGAGGGAGTGGTCTGACATGTGGGCCTGTTAAGTTAACGCGTATGCAAGATTTTTTTAGTTATTATATATGCCAACAAACGATTCTAGCAGACGTAACTGTTGGATGTCAATCCAACGGCCATCGTGTTTCTTCAATCTCTGATCTTCTTGCTCCAGCCGCCAAAGCAGCGCCGGTGGGACCGCCTGCTCCCACCTCCCGTGGCCGGCTGTGCTGCCGCGTAGGCCTCACCGCTGGCCAGGGCATCCCTCTGCTCACCCACACCCCCTGTTATTCTACGGCGACGACAGCCTCACACCGCAGCCGAACCTGTGAACCCTCGTACTCCTCTCTGCGCGGGTTTCCACTGCCGCGTCTTCCCCGGCACCGCGTCGTCCCCTTCCTAGGCCTCTCCATCGTCCACCGGCGTGGTGCTCTCGGCGCGGCGTGGTCAATATGGTCAACGACCGACTTCCATTGGAAGAGTATTAGACGTGGAGAGGCTGACAACTAGGTCCACGGCAGCCGCAATGAAGTGCCTCCTTATTACGCGGAAAATAATTATTCTTCCACCTAACAGCAGGGACCCACCAGACGGGCCACCAGTATTCCGCGAAAAAAATGTTTCCCCCTGACTGCTGGGACCCATCGGACGGGCCACCGTATTTCGTGAAAAAACGTTCCCCCCGCTGTCAGCTCGGATCCACCAGACGTGCCTCCTTATTACGCACAAAAAATGAATACCCCCTGCTAGCTGGGACCCACCTTGGTGGGAGGCTGACTTGTGGGCCTACTAAGTTGACTGGGACGGAGGCCTTTGTCAACTTTAGTCAATATAAACGATTCTAGCTCCAGTGACCGTACGATGTCCATCCAATGGCCGTAGTGCTTCCTCAACCTCTGGTCTTCTTGCTCCAGCCGCCCAAAGCAGCTTCGGTCGTGCCGCATGCTCCTTCCTCCTATGGACGGTTGTGAACCGCCCCCTACTACTCCCACCGCTGACCAGGCCATCCCTCTACTCACCCACACCCCCTGTTATTCTGCGGCGACAGCAGCCTCACACCGCAGCCGGACCAGTGAACCCTCATACTCCTCTACGCGTGGGCATCCACTGCCGCATCTTCCCCAGCTCAGCATCGTCCCCTTCCTAGGCCTCGCCGTCGTCCATTGCCCTGGTGCTCTTGACGCAGCGTGGTCAACGTGGTCAAGGAATGACTTCCATCGGACGTGGACTGTACGTGGAGAGGCTGACAGCTGGGTCCACGGCCGCAGCAATGAAGTGCCTCCTTATTATGCGGAAAATAATGATTCCTCCACCTGACAGCAGGGACCCATCGGACGGGCCATCGTATTTAAAAAAACGTTTCCCCCCTGACTGCTGGGACCCACCAGCTACATCTTTGCACGCAAGGATGTGCGTCCGGGCAAAAAAAAATGATTCGCCCCCTGACTGCTGGGACCCACCAGCTACATCTTCGCATGCCAGGAAGTGCCTGACAGTCGGGACCCACCTGGTCGAAGCGTACGTTGCGTTGTCATTGTAGTCGCGAACATGTATGTACATATATACTGGTCGATGTAGAGGCGCGCACGTGTCGTAGTAGAGGCGCGCACGTAGTATGTACACGTACATACAATGACCAGGGTGTAAGAGATAAAATACGGCCATGTACGTACATACGGGCGGGGTCACAAACGCCTACTCACACATACCTATGGCCAGGGCTCATGTACATGGCTGGATCAGAATGGAGAAACATCATCATCGTCGTGTTCATGGGGAGCCAACTGGCTAGGTCGGAACAAAATGCATCGTCGTGTTCATCAGGAGGGCTTGGACGGAACAAGCGATGGAAACGAGGCCTAGCGTACCGCAGAACAGAGGAAACGGCCTTGTGTTTGATCGACCACGTTCGAAACGGGATCCTGTTCATCAGGAGGGGTCTGGCGTACCGCAAAACGGAGGAAACGGACTTGGGTTGGACCTCCTATGGTCAAAACGGGGTCCTATTGATCGGGAGGGGTGTGGCGTACCGCAAAACAGACTTGTGTTGGAGCGCTACGGTCGAAACGGGGGTCCTATTCATCGGGAGGGGTGTGGCGTACCGCAAAACGGGACTCCACGGGGTACTGTTCATCTCCACCGTCGACCTCCTCCAGCCTCCACGGGCTACTGTTCATCCACCGTCGACCTCCTCCAGCCTCTACCTGCGACTGTTCATCCACAGGCTCCTGTTCATCCAGCCTCCACCGTGCGCTACTCCACTGGCTACTGTTCAACCACCCCTCCATGGGCTACTGTTCATCCACCCCTCCACCATCTACTGTTCATCCAGCCCTCCACGGGGTCGTCCTATTCATCTAGCCCTCCACGGGGTCCTGTTCATCCAGCCCCAACCGGCTCGATCGATCGGGATCCTGTTCATCTAGAGGCAACGCCATGGGGTCCTGTTCATCCACCCCCACCGCTCACTGTTCATCCAAACCCCCCGGCAATTCTCACTGTTCATCCAGAGGCAGCATCGATTGGCTTCAGTTAGCAGCAGTAGCGAAGGAATCGCTCGATCGCTCGGGTTCAGTAACGCGTAGCCAGTAGTGCAATCGCTCGGGTTCAGTTGGGCGACGCCTCGCTCGGGTTCAGTTAGAGCCCAACGCCTCGCACACACGCGCGTACGTGTACGAGAGAAACACGCATCGCTCGGCCCCCGACCACCCACCTAACCGGGAACTCGCCGAAATTTTCCTCGCCCTCGCTTCTACCATGGTTCTTTTCGTCACGAACGGCCCAAAGAATGTCATATAGCCGCGTCTCCGGCCCGCCCAGGACGAAAAGCCCATTTTCTATCATGATTTTTTGTCATAGAAGTAGGAGCCCACCACATCTATGATGATACCGGGTTTTGTCACAATTATCGTCATAGAAGTGTCATTAGTATGACAACTGTTTTTTCATTCGGCCCAAAATGTCACGGATGTGTCTTTTTTTGTAGTGAATTAGTTTTTGCCGTGGATTATATTTTGCTAAATTAGCTGCTCTTGGTGCTTTTGAAAATGAGCCTGCATGTTGAATTCTTTTGAGTTCTAAGTAGTTTGAATGCTTGATATAGCCTCTGGACATCCATATGAGTAGTTGCTATCAATCTTATGAAGTTTTATTGATATTATTTTGTGACCCGAAAATTTCAAAAACATTGTTTGCAGGCAGAATGAACTTATTTAGGAGGAGGTCTTTGAGGACGAGGTCCTTGAAGGGATCGTCAAGAGAGAGCTCGGTATGATAGGCGTATGTTGAACCAAGAGCAAGTTACGTGCGTATTACCGACACCAAGTCAGGCCGGTGGTCGTGCAACGAGTTCATGATAGGCGCGGGTATTAAAGAAGAATTTGATCAATATATTCAGAACATTGAGCTTACCTCCTTCCTAGCAGATAAGCGACCCCAACACTACAATCTCACTTACTCATTCACCCAAGAGTTTGAGTTTCATCCCCGCACTTCCAGAGTTTCATTTCACATTTATGATAGAGCCTATAATATGCCTCTAGAAGAATATTGTGAAGCATGCAAAATTCCATGTTGGGGCTCGCTAGACGAACCGCAAAAATCTGATTATGCTATGTTCCTGGATAGTCTTTTCAATGGTGATGATAGAGGAGTCACACAAGCTAGGATAAAAAAGTATTCAATTCCCCTCTATTCGTTACTTTGCGCCATTTAATGGCAATTGCATCATGGGTAAACAAGACTATAGTACACTTTGCGCTCCTGACTTGAGCATTATCCATACTGCTCTGACGGGCATCAAACAATATAATCTTGGGGCAATTTTTGCACGGAGACTGCAACACAAGGCGTGTACTGGTCATTTTTATGGAGGAATTTAAGCCTCTCGCGTACCTGCAAGGCTAGGAGTCTCACCTACGCCTAATGATCCTATACTACCTGACAAATATTTAGACTTTGAGGCAATGCAGTGCTATGATTTTATTATGGACGAAGCTCAAAACTATGAATATACCCTAGTATTCGATAAGAGTTGTAGTGTCTATGTTATTTTGCCTGCACCTACTCTCTTTGATTTTCAGAGTCAACAAAGACATTACATTTATGAGAGAGAGGCGCACCAGTACAATGCAGGGGCAGAAGCTGCTCGTTTGGCTGAGAACGATGCATAGAGAGCCTTCACGAGTTACCACTTTGATTATTTCCCAGACCAGCGATGGTGATTACCAAGCTAGGAAACAACCTAAGCTTGGGGGAGTACGTATTTCTTACCGACATTACATTCATGTTCACACACTTAATTCCAGTTGTCGGTGTTCATCCTTTTTCATTGTATAATCCATGATTTTCTTGCTTTCTTCTTGTGTGTTAGAAAAACTTTAAAAAAATATGAAAATATTTCTCGCTTCTTTTTTTTCTTTCCAATTTAATTAGTTGTAATATTAAAAGAAGACCCCAAAGATTTATTGGTTCTTCTTTTCTTGTTGGAAGCTCTCCCGTGTAAATAGTTTTTCTCGTTGTTGTTTTTCCTTTGTTATTTTGCTTTCCTCAAGAAAAATTAAAAACTCCACAAATATTTTAGTGTGTTTCTGTGAAACTCTTTTCTTTTGTTTAGTCTTCGTAAGGAGAGGACCGCGATGAAAATGTTGAGTGGCTCTCATATGCATTATTATTGATCTAACAAAGAGCCCATATTACCTTGTCTTCTCCTTTGAATAGAATGTTTGCATATTCCAGCTTAGTCCATGACATCCTTGCAGTATTATTATTTTCATATCATTC
This sequence comes from Triticum dicoccoides, assembly GCF_002162155.2. Taxonomy (NCBI): domain Eukaryota; kingdom Viridiplantae; phylum Streptophyta; class Magnoliopsida; order Poales; family Poaceae; genus Triticum; species Triticum dicoccoides. The sequence continues at coordinate 230,532,673 of NC_041393.1, read as the reverse complement.
GGTCGTACAAGTGAAAGGCAATAATGGCGATATTTTATGAAGTGGTTGTGGCAAAGAAAAGCGGGTATGAACTCAACTTGTTTTTGTTTTTGTAAATATGTTTAACTCAGTATCCATGATTCAACATGTTATGATTAAACATGTTTATGGTGACAATTACAGATTATAGTTGCTCATGTCATGCTTAGGTAGCTAGAAGTGGATAATGATTTATCTTGAGTGTCAACATGCATTAAAATGATTATGCTGTAGTATGATGATATGGTATCCTCCTCTAAATGTTTCAAGTGGCTTGACTTAGCACATGCTCACACATGTAGTTGATTCAAAACCAACATAGCCTCTATGGTATTGATGTTCATGGTGTTATATCCCACTCATGCTAGTATTCAATGTTAATTATTCACCATGCATGTTTATGACCGTTTTCGCTCTCTAGCTGGTCGTTTCCAAACCTATGTGCTAGCTTTCGCCTGTATTAAGCGGGAATACTGCTTGTGCATCCAAATCCTTAAATCAAAGTTATTCCATATGAGTCCACTATATCTACCTATATGCGGTATTACCCTGCCGTTCTTAGTAAATTTGCATGTGCCACCTCTAAATAATCAAATGAACATCTGTTTTGTGTGCCCGTACCGCTCATGGAGCAACAGGGGAGGTCAGTATCTTTGATGCTAAGTGGGTTATTCTCACGATGAGTGTTTATTCACTTGTCATTGCACGAGAAGGGATGGTATTCGGGATTCCCAATCCCATGATTAAATTGCAAAATAATAAAACAGAACTCCCCCAGAAAGTTGTTGGTATGGAGCGCATCCGAGCATTCGGCTAGCCATGGCTTGTGTTTGTTGGTGGAGGGGTAGTAAACTTCACTTTACCGCTTGGTGATACGTCTCCAACGTACTTATAATTTTTTATTGTTCCATGCTATTATATCATCAATCTTGGATGTTTTATATACATTTACAAGCAACTTTATATCATTTTCTGGGACTAACCTATTAACTTAGTTCCTAGTGGCAGTTGCTATTTTTTTCTTGTTTTTGACTTTGCAGGATATCAGTACCAAACAAAGTCCAAATGCCACAAAACTTTTTGGAGATTTTTTTCTGGTGATAAGAGGCCCTGGTACCTAGTGGGGCCCACAAGCCTCCATTTGACCTACCTCCGCCTCTATAAATACTCTAAAATCCCAAAACCTACCAGGGAGTCCATGAAATACTTTTTTCACCACCACAAGTTCCAGAACCACGAGATCCAATCTTGAGGCCTTTTCCAGCACTCTACCGGAGGGGGAAGCGATCACGGAGGGGTTCTTCATCATCCTTGCTACCCCTCCGATGATGTGTGAGTAGTTTACCACAGACCTACAGGTCCGTAGTTAGTAACTAGAGGGCTTCTTCTCTCTTTTTGATCTTCAATACAAGATTTCTCCTTGGTATCTTCGAGATCTATTTGATGTAATGAATTCTTGTGGTGTGTCTGTTGGGATCCGATGAATTGTGAGTTTATGATCAGATCTATCCATGAATATTATTTGAGTTTTCTCTGAACTCTTTTATGCATGATTGTTATAGCCTCGTATTTATTCTCTGATTTATTGGTTTGGTTTGGCCAACTATATTGATTTATCTTGCCATTTGAAGGGGTGCTTTGTGATGGGTTTGATCTTGTGGTGCTCAATCTCAGTGTGAGAAAGAGACATGAAACGCATGTATCATTGCTATTTTAAGGGTAACAAGATGGGATTTATTTCATACATGAGTTTATCTTGTCTACATCATGTCATCTTGCTTAAGGCATTACTCCGTTCTTTGATGAACTTAATACACTAGATGCATGTTGGATAGCAGTCGATATGTGGAGTAATAGTAATAGATGGAGGCAGGAGTCGGTCACTAATCTTGGGTGTGATGTATGTACACATGATCACTGCCTTGGATATTATCATAATTATTTGCTTTTCTATCAATTGCCCAATAGTAATTTGATTACCCACCGTATGCTATTTTCTCAAGAGAAGCCTCTAGTGAAAATTATGGACCCCGTGTCTATTTTCTATCATATATTAAAACCAAAAATACCTTGCTGTAATTTTATTTTATTTATTTTATTTTGTATTTTTGTTAGATCTATCAATCAAAACGTATACAATTTAATCTTGCTCATAACCATTGAGGGATTGACAACCCCTCTACATGTTGGGTTGCAAGTATTTTTTATTTGTGTGCAGATGTTGTTTACATAGTGTTGCTCGGTTCTCCTACTGGATTGATAACCTTGGTTTCATAACTGAGGGAAATACTTGTCTCTAATGTACTGCATCACCCTCTCCTGTTCGGGGAAATCCCAACGCAGATCACAGGTAGCACTTGGGAACCGCCACTATTGTGTTTAGCAGGGAAGATATTGAAAACTCTCGGTTGTGACGTTGATAGGAAAGGCACACCTCCCAAAATTACATTTATCTCTGATTTAAGCTTTTAGCTCTGGCACCACTTCAAAGCCCCGCTTCCTTGTGCGAAGGGCCTCTCTATTTACTTTAATGTTATTTTACTTTTATTGTTGATTCATCACCTTCTCAAACAAGCACCAGTCTTGAGAGAACTATTGTCATTCTTATGGATTGTGTATAGTTAATATTGTGTGCATCATGACTGGATCTCTTCTACCATGAATTACAATGTTTAGTCACTGCTTGAACTTTGGAGGTGCTCTTCATTTATGTTTTGCGGTCTTAGAAAGGGATAGCGAGACACCATGTTGTCATATTATATCATGATTGTTTTGACCAAGTATTGGCATTTGAGATATCTTATTATTTCTCGCTAGTTGATTATGCCATTGATATGAGTGAAAATATTTCTAAGTGTTATCATTTGCATGGTTAGTTATGATCTTCACTGAAAACCTGGGTATTATTTAAGCACATATATAGATACAAGAACAGAAGAGTTCGTAAAAGTTTTTCTTTATCACTTTCAATTTGTCAACTGAATTGCTTGAGGACAAGCAATGAGTTAAGCTTGGGGGAGTTGATACGTCTCCGCCATATCTACTTTTCCAAACACTTTTGCTCTTGTTTTGGACTCTAATTTCCATGATTTGCATGAAACTAACCCGTACTTATGCTATTTTCAGCAAAACTACCATGGTGTTGTTTTTGTGCAGAAATAAAAGTTCTCTGAATTGGACGAAACTTTTTGGAGATTTTTTATGGAATATAAAAAAAATACTAGAGCCAAGACCCACGGGAGGGGGGAACCTGCTGCCCATGAGGCACCAGGCCATGTCCAACCCCCTGGGCATGCCCTGGTGGCTCGTGGGGCCCATGAGGCTTCGTTGACCCTAATCTAGATACTATAAAATCATATTCCTGGAGAAAAAAATAAGAGAAGAAGTTTCATCATGTTTCACAATACGGAGCCGCCGCCACCTCCTGTTCTTCATCGGGAGGGTAGATCTAGAGTCTGTTCTGGGCTCCGGGGAGGGGGATTCAACGCCATCGTCATCCTCGACCCTTCTTCATCATCAATTTCACGATACTCACCATGGGGTGTGAGTAATTCCTTCATAGGCTTGTCGGGCGGTGATGGGTTGGCTGAGATTTATCATGTAATCGAGTTAGTTTTGTTAGGGCTTGATCCCTAGTATCCAGTATGTTCTGAGATAGATGTTGCTATGACTTTGCTATGCATAATGCTTGTCACTAGGGCCCAAGTACCATGATTTTAGATCTGAATCCTTTATGTTTGCATGAATATATTTGAGTTCTTGATCCTATCTTGCAAGTTATATGCACCTATTTATGTGTTATGATCCGCATACCCCAAGGTGGCAATAATTGGGATTCTTTTCGGCGATTCCTCGTGGAGAGGGGTTCATAATCCTCATTGGTGCCTCTCCGATGATGCGTGAGTAGTTCATTGTAGACCTATGGGTCCGTAGTTAGTAGCTAGATGGCTTCCTCTCTCTCGTTTGATTCTCAATACAATGTTCTCTTGGAGATCCATATGATGTAACTCTTTTTGCGGTGTGTTTGTTGGGATCCGATGAACTTTGAGTTTATGATCAGATCTATGTTTTTATCCATGAAAGTTATTTGAGTCTTCTTTGATCTCTTATATGCATGATTGCTTATAGCCTTGTATTTCTTCTCCGATATTTGGGTTTTGTTTGGCCAACTTGATCTATTTATCTTGCAATGGGAAGAGGTGCTTTGTGATGGGTTCGATCTTACGGTGCTTGATCCCAGTGACAAAAGGGGAACCGACACGTATGTATCATTGCTATTAAGGATAACAAGATGAGGTATATTTCTACATAAATAGATCTTGTCTACATCATGTCATCGTTCTTATTGCATTACTCTATTTTTCCATGAACTTAATACACTAGATGCATGCTGGATAGTGGACGATGTGTGGAGTAATAGTAGTAGATGCGGGCAGGAGTCGGTCTAATAATCTTGGACGTGATGCCTATATAATGATCATTGCCTGGATATCGTCATGCGTATTTGAAGTTCTATCAATTGCCCAACAGTAATTTGTTTTCCCACCGTTTGCTATTTTTCTCGAGAGAAGCCACTAGTGAAACCTACGGCCCCCGGGTCTCTTCTTTAATATATTTGCCTTCGCGATCTATTTTCATCTGCTTTTATTTTTAGATCTATTAAACCAAAAATACAAAAATAATTTGCTACACTTTATTTTATTTGCGATCTATTACAACTTTGTCCCATCCACTTACCAATTTCTGGCACCGTTACCCGAAAGGGATTGACAACCCCTTTAACACGTCGGGTTGCGAGTATTTGTTATTTGTGTGCAGGAGCCATTTACGTTGTGTTGTGTGGTTCTCCTATTGGTTCGATAACCTTGGTCTCATTACTGAGGGAAATACCTACTATCGGTATGCTGCATCATCCCTTCCTCTTTGGGGAAATACCACGTAGTTCTAGTAGACATCAGACCCCGACAAGTGTTGGGGGGCCTCATGGGCCAAGGGGAGGGGGCAAACCAGCCCACTAAGGGGCTGAGGACCCCCCCCCCCTCACCCCATCTCACGTAACAAGAGGGTTGGGGGCGCCCCCTAGGGCTTCCCACCACTTTTTCTTGGGGGCCAAGTCTCCTAGGGGGGAACCCAATCTTGAGTTTCCCTCTTGTAGCCGCCCCCTAGATTGGATATAGGGGCGCCCCTACTCTCCTCCCTTCCCCCTATATATAGAGAGGTAGAGAGAGGGCAGCTACACCCATACGCATCTATACGTGCCACGGCGCTTGATACTTCTCCAACGTATCCATAATTTTCGATTGTTCCATGCTATTATATTACCCATATTGGATGTTCTATATGCATTTATATACTATTTTGTATTTTTTTGGGACTATACTATTAACCTAGAGCCCAGTGCCAGTTTCTGTGTTTTCCTTGTTTTTGAGTTTTGCAGAAAAGGAATATCAAACAGAGTCCAAACGTGCTAAAAATTTACGGTAATTTTTTATGGACCAGAAGAAGCCCCCGAAGCACAAGAGTTGGGCCCAAGGAGTCCCGAGTCAAGGACAAGGGTGGAGGGCACGCACACCCCCCTAGGGCGTGCCCCCTACCTTGTCGCTGACTCGTGGATCCCCCTGACGTGAAACCGACGCCAAAAATTCCTATAATCCAGAAACCCCCAGAAAGAAACCTAGACCGGGAGTTTCACCGCCGCAAGCCTCTATAACCATGAAAAACCAATCGGGAGCCCATTCCTACACCCTTCCGAAGGGGGAATCCATCACCGGGGGCCATCTTCATCATCCCGACGCTCTCCATGACGAGGAGGGAGTAGTTCACCCTCGGGGCTGAGGGTATTTACCAGTAGCTATGTGTTTGATCTCTCTCTCTCTCTCTCTCCTGTTTTTGATTTGGCACGATCTTGATGTACCGCGAGCTTTGTTACTATAGTTGGATCTTATGGTGTTTTCCCGTCTCTACCTTGTGATGAATTGAATATTTACCTTTGAGGTTTTGTTATGTCGGATTGAATCTTTGGATGTGAGAGCACTTGATGTATGTCTTGCAATGGGATATCCATGGTGACAATGGGATGTTCTATTGATCCACTTGATGAATGTTTTGGTTATCAACTTGCAGATTCCCGTGGTGATGTTGGGGTAATCTATTCATAGGGGTTGATGCGCATTTTCATATTCCTTTCTCTGATAGAAATCTTGGGATACTCTTGAAGTTCTCTGCGTTGGATTGAATATTATGAATCTGAGATTGTGTGATGCATATCGTATAATTGACCCACGGATACTTGTGGTGACATTGCATTATCTAGCCGACATTAGAGTTTGATTGATGTGTGTCATGTGGTGTTATTTTACTACGAACTCTAGGGTTGTTTGTGACACTTATAGGAATAGCTCAACAGATTGATCGGAAATAATAACTTTGAGGTGGTTTTGTACCCTACAAGCAATTTCAACTTATGTTCTCCACGATAGGAACTTTGGAGTGATTCTTTGTTGCATGTTGAGGGATTGTTATATGATCCAATTATGTTATCATTGTTGAGAGAACTCGCACTAGTGAAAGTATGAACCCTAGGCCTTGTTTTCAAGCATTACAATACCGTTTTTGCTCACTTTTGTTACTAGTTACATTGTTGTTTTTATATTTTACAGATTACAAAAACCTATACGTATTATCCATATTACACTTGTATCACCATCTCTTCATCGAACTAGTGCACCTATACAATTCACCATTGTATTGGGTGTGTTGGGGACACAAAAGACTCTTCGTTATTTGGTTGCAGGGTTGCTTGAGAGAGACCATCTTCATTCTACGCCTCCCACGGATTAATAAACCTTAGGCCATCCACTTGAGAGAAATTTGCTACTGTCCTACAAAACTTTGCACTTGGAGGCCCAACAACGTCAACAAGAAAAAGATTGCATAGTAGACATCAAGCTCTTTTTTGGCGCCATTGCCGGGGAGGTGAGTGCTTGAAGGTATATCTTTGGATCTTGCAATTGAATTTTTAGTTTGTTGTTTTATCACTAGTTTAGTCTATAAAAGAAAACCACAACAAATGGAATTGAGGTTGTCTCATATGCTTCATCTTAATGTATTTCGTGAAAATGATGGAAAGGAAAATTGTGCTCAAGTGTTAGAAGAAGAAGTCAATAAAATGTTTGGCATGAAATATTTGAATGATGAGCATGATTGCAATGTTGTTAGTATGAATTATTTGAATATCCTTGATGCTAATAATATGCAAAGCTACAAGCTTGGGGATGCTATGTTTTATGAAGATGATATTTTTAGTCCCCCAAGTTTTGATGAGAAAAATTTATTATGATGATAGCATGCCTCCTATTTATGATGATTATATCGATGAAAGTGGATTTGGACAGGTCATGACTTTATTTAGTGATGAATCCACTATTTTGGAAGAGGTTCCAATTGATTATGCGAACAAAGTTGCTATTTATTATGATTATTGTGATGACATGTATGTTATAAAGAATAATGGTAACCATGAAACTTTTCATCATGATTTTAATTTTCAATTGGATTATGCCCCACATGATAGTTATTTTGTTGAGTTTTCTCCCACTACTATTCATGAGAAGAAATTTGCTTATGTGGAGAGTAGTAAAATTTTATGCTTTTAGATCATGAAAAGATTGCATTATGTGATGGTTATATTGTTGAATTCATTCATGATACTACTGAAAATTATTATGAGGGAGGAATATATGCTTGTAGGAATTGCAATAATATCAAGTTTCCTCTCTATGTGCTTAAAGTTTTGAAGTTATGCTTGCTTTGCCTTCCTATGCTAGTTGATTCTTGTTACCATAAAGTGTTTGCTCACAAAATCCCTATGCATAGGAAGTGGGTTAGACATAAATGTACTAGTCATATGCTTCATGATGCTCTCTTTGTGTTTCAATTCTTTACTTTTATGTGAGCATCATTGAAACCATCATGCCTAGCTAAAAGGCATTAGAAAAGCGCTTGTTGGGAGACAATCCAATATTTACCCCTACTGTTTTTGTGTGTTCACATGATTAAGATAATGTATTAATCATCTTAATAGCTTTTGTTTCAATAAAGTGCCAAGTAAAGCCTTTGGGATAGTGTGGATGATAGTTGACTTGATTCTGTGCAAAAACAGGAACTTTTGCTCTCAGTCCAGAAATTTTGAAAATTCACTGGAACATGATTTTGATTTGAATTTTTTACACACGATTTATATACAAATTTCCTAGATTGTCCTAATTTTTCAGAATTTTTGGAGTTAGAGAGGTATGGAAAGTTTCCAGATTACTACAGAATGTTCTGGTTTAAACAGATTCTGTTTTCTATGTGTTGTTTGCTTATTTTGATGAATCTATGAGTAGTATCAGAGGGTATGAACCATAGAGAAGTTGGAATATAGTAGATATAACACCAATATGAATAAAGAATGAGTTCCAACAGTACCAAAAGTGGTGATTTTATTTTCTTATACTAACGGAGCTTACGTGTTTTCTATTGAGTTTTGTGTTGTGAAGTTTTCAAGTTTTGGGTGAAGTTTCGATGGACTATGGAATAAGGAATGGCAAGAGCCTAAGCTTGGGGATTCCCAAGGCACCCCAAGGTAATATTCAAGGAATACCCAAGCAACTAAGCTTGGGGATGCCCCGGATGGCATCCCCTCTTTTGTCTTCAATTCATCGGTAAAATTACTTGAGGCTATATTTTTATTCACCACATGATATGAGTTTTGCTTGGAGTGTCATTTTCTTTTGTTGAAATTTGCTTTCTGCTAGTTAGAATAATGTTTTGTATCTTTTATTTCAATAAAAATGTCAAGTATAGCCTTTACCATGCTTATTTTGCAAGTCTATATGTTGTTGTTTTAAAATAGAAAGTTTGCTGTTATGTTTTGAATATTGGTGAATAGTCAGAACATGATAAAATCTTGATATTTTTACATAGTGAGTAACAACAAATTTTCTACAATGCGGTAATTTTTCAGAATATTTGGAGTTAGAAAGTATGATTCCTCTTGCATTCTTTAGAGACTATTCTGTTTAGACAGATTGCTGTTATGTTTGTATTGTTTGAATATGTTTGCTTGTTTATTGATTCTATTTGAGGATAGGAATGTTAATATGCCGAGGCATTTAGTATGTGTCGGTGAAACGACACCTATGGGATCACGAGGATCCCTTCTACGGTTGGCGGGGAGAGAGTTGCGCAAAGAGCAGGTATGGTGATCAGCGCGAGGGTTTTTTACCCAGGTTCGGGACGCTAAGGAGCGTAAAACCCTAGTCCTGCTTTTTGGGTGTATATTTAGTGTTCTTGAGTTCTTAGGCCAGCTGCTATGCATACCCAGTCCAAAAAGTCCAAATCCTGCTCCAGTACGCCTCGAGCCTCCTTTTATATGTCAAAGGGGTTGCCACAGTAGCACACAGGAGGTGTAAAGCAGCTACAGTGCTCAAGCTTATCGCTGACATCGTAGGACAAACGCATTTAATGTGTTGCCTATGTGCCCTCTAACTTTATTGGGGACGAAAACAGAAACCGCCGACGCCTCACCTTTCTTTGACACGCGTCTAGGCTGACGAGGCATGCAGCGCCAGGCTGGTTGGCTAGCCACTGTGCTGGCGCGGCGGCAGGGCCTTCACGAAGATCTGCATGCCACCACGTAGGTGCTTGCTTAGTTGGCCTCGAATCTGCATGCCGCCGTGCAGGAATCTGCCTAGTTGGCAAGCTGGTCATCATGCTGGAATGGCCGTGGGGTGGTAAAGCCTTGTCAAGTGTGGGCCTGGCTACGGCCCCGCAATTGTCCCCGGCAAGGGTCTTGCCGGGGCCTCGCAGTCGTCCCCGGCAAGGGCCTTGCCGGGGGTCTTCGTCTTTTGGTCCCCATGTAGATCTGTAGGCCACTAGTCTTCACAAAGAACTGCATGCTACTATGCAAGCGCCCCTGAGTCTTGGCCTCGACGTTGTCGATGATGTCAGAGCTCTTAGCCCCAAGGGGGATGGCCTTGCTGGTGCCTCATGGTCTGCCCCGGCAAGGAGCTTGCTGGGGCCATGCGAGCCGCCCCGGGAAGGATGTTGCCAGGGGAGGTCCAGCTTGTCTTCTGCTCTCTGTTCACTGTCTCGAATGTTGTCTTGGTAGTCTTGTATTCTGTCTTCTGCTGCCCTGCCAAGCCTTCGTCGCAGGTGTGGCTATGACTGCCCGTGCACAAGTAAGGGGTACAAACAAGCCCATACTTTTGTACACCGACAGTATGCAATGTCAAGTTATAATTTTATTTGTTTTCTATAGTAGAGAATGATATGGTTTTGCATTGATTTATACTAACCTATCTCACGAGTTCTTGTTGAGTTTTGTGTGTATGAAGTTTTTAAGATTTAGGAAAACCGTGATATAGAAGGAATTAAGGAGACACAAAAGCTCAATCTTGGGTATGCCCAAGGCATCCCAAGTTAATACTTCAAGAAGTCTCAAGCATCTAAGCTTGGGGATGCCCCAGCTGGCATCCCACTTCTCTTCTTCAACAACTATCAGTCAGTTTAGGTTGAGCCTAAGTTTTTGCTTCACATGATATGTGCTACCCTTGCAATGTCATTTTATTTTGCTCTGAGTCACACCTTGATTTTCATGCTACAACACTTAAGCTAATAAATCATGTTAAAATGTGGTTTTACAAAAAACTTTTGAGTGTTTTGGTCTTTGCTTGATTTGATTTTTGTGTGTTGGTTGCAAGTGCTCTAAAAATCAAATAAATCTCCAACTCTTATACTCCTTCTCCTTAATCCAAAACTTTGCCCAATGATCATGCCATGTGTATAGGATAGAATAGTATTTTCTTACAAAAATATTTTGGCCAAAAAGTATTTTCTAAATTAGGTTTTACAAAAACCCATGAATTGAGACTTGAACTACAAGTACTTAATTAAGGGTGTGAAAAATCTTTAAAAAATTATATTTGACTCCTATTAGATATAGGACTCCCAGAAACCACAAAAATATTATTTTCAAAGTTATTTTACTATTTTATTCAAAGGCTTTTTCTTAAGGCCAGAAATGGTCTTTAATAGGTTAAAATTACTTTAATGTTTCAAAATATTTGAGAAAATTTAGGGGAGATCAGTGGACATATATTGTCCATATATATGAGTTTCAACACATGGTCATGTTCAAATCCCTCAAAAAACCTTTATGGATATTTCAAGCTTTTGAAATATTTACAAAGGAAATTTTCTCCATAAATTCCAATAAAATTCTAGCATGTCATAAATGCGCTATTTGGTGATCTTGCCAAGTCTCATGTCTTGGAGAACAAGATAACATCATCAAATCCCCTCAAAACCACTTCTGTCTATTTTGAAGTTTGAGCATCTTTACATTGCCAAACATGTCCAAATGCCCTCAAACTTGGTGCACATGCTAAACTGGTCTAATTATTAATCTATACCAATTTTCACAAGTGCTAGGATAGTATAACTTGATTAAAGTACCCCAAAACCCTCTCTGTCCAGATCTAAATTTGAACAACCCTACATTACCAACTGTCTCCTTTTGACCCCAATTTTTGTGAGCATTCTGTAATCCCGAAATTATGACACTACACCAAGTGGTGCATCAAGGAGAACAAGACAGCATGATCAAATCTAGCCAAAACTGTTTCTGCCCATTTCTAGGGTTTACAAAAGTTTCATTAGCCACTTTCTCTTTTTGGTCTCAAATTTTGTGGACACTGCTATTTTGTAGTGACACTCACTGTTGTAAAGTCTCATGACAAGGGAAGTCCATTTACTTGCCCAAACCTGCATCAAGCACCTTCTGGCGGAAACTTAAAATGCATGTTTTGGCCATTTCCACCAATCTCCTTGAGCCCAAAATTTTCACACAACATGTTTGTGACACTCCAAAAATTTTTATGGTTTTATTTCCAAAAAAAAGAGCCTTGCTGGTTTGAAGAAGGTCATTTAATATTTTTTTTAAAAAAACCCTCTTCTAAGTCAACTCTCTAAAAACTCTTTCTGGATTGAGTTTTCTTCTAAAAAGAAAACCTTTTGGTTTCGGGATTTTTATTTGGTTTGATCCATTTTCGGTTGGCCATGCCACTTATGGTAAAACTCCTCTCAAAACCCCTCCTTCCACTTGGATACAACCTAAACATTCGGTCCAAACAAATAAAATCCATTTCTGGATTTTATTCCAATTATTTTCTCTTTCCAAATAATTTTGTCCTTTCTTTTGAGCCTAAGTGATTTGCAAAGCAAGTACCCAAAGGATTTTGATTTTTGACCTCAACTCAGCACCCTTGCATAGTCCTTTGTACCCACAACCCAGAACCATCTTGATCCACTCTTCTTCTTTTCAAATATTTCAAATTTCACTCACTGCAAGTTTGGACCAGATTTGCCAAATTTGGTGAAATTCATATCTACACTTCTCCAAAAATTCCACCAAAATTCAGGCAACCTCTGGTTGCAATGAGATACCACTCCACCAAAAATCAGCTCAAGGAAAAATCCCTAGAGGCCAGAATCATTCTGTCGAACACCTTGCACGCACTGTTCTGTTCATCTTCAGTTAAATTCAGAGTTTGCAGTGTCGAGCGTCGTCAGAGATTCAGTCACATGCTCACAGTGCACTTGGCACGTTGCTCACGGCCTAACTTGCTTGTCCGGAGCCTCACACGCGCGCTTGGCGCGTTCCTGGTGTCGGTGGCACCTTGGCCCGCCTGCGCCGGTGTGTCTTGCGGTGGCCGAATCACCGTAGCGGCCGACAGAGAGCAGAACGGCGGCGCAATGCCGTTCGGCGCCGCCCAAACCCCCTGGTGGCTCCGCGTGGCCATATGCTTGCCAGCGCACGCATGTGGCACCGTCGCCGTGGCGTGGCACGCACAGAGCATGCTCTCTGCCGCCGACGGGCCCGCGCCGCCCCGTCCCGTCGAGCCCGGCCTAAGCTTCGAGTCCCGGCTCGTTTAACGCCTGAACGGAACCCGTGAACCTCCATGACGGCGATCAGCTCCTAAAACTCCCCGACCGATGCCCTGCGCAACCGTAAGCTTCGCCGGAGAACCCCATTCTCGGCCACCGCCTCGAACCGCCTATAAAAAGGGCTCCCGAGCTCGCCCTCGAGCAGACACCATCTCTGCACCACACCAGCACCCCACCAGGCCACCAGGAGGACCTCGAGGAGGTCTCCTCCCCCAACTCCGGCCGTCCCGTTCCGCCTCGGCCTCCACCTTGATTCACTCCGCTGAGGCCGTCTCCGGTGCCCAAACCCCGTCATCTACCCCCTCTAGCTACCAGAGATCTAACCCCCTCCTCAATTTGCCCTCCGCAGCACTCCCCGGCGAGGTCCACGACCACCCGAACCGCCGTCCGCCGGAGCAAGGGCCGCCGTCGACACGGAGCTCGCCGGCGACCACTTCCACCTCCCACAGACAAGGAAGGACGTGCTGATCACGAAGGTACCGTGGATCGCCGCCGGCGACCACCGCACCTCTCGGGCGCCGTCGCGCTCTGTTTCTCTCGTTTTGGATTTTCAAACCCGACAGGTGGAGCCCACCCGTCAGCCTCTCAGTCCTTTTAAACGAATCGTTTTCTGAAGGCGTCTTCTGCCAAAGTACGTCTCCCCTCTGGGCTGGCGTATTTTCAGTCGAATCGTTTTCTATTTTTGTAAGTGAGCCCCTGGAAACTTTCTGTTTCATTACAGATGGGCCCTTGGGTTAAAACCCTTATAACTTTTTATCAGAAAGGAACTTTTGAGTGATTCTTTTTCTGTCCTCTTCAAATTTTTGTCTAGTTTTTTATCATATTTATTTGAAAAATATTTGGATCAACTTTCTGTACCCCATGGTATTTACGATAGCGCGTGTATTTTTGTGTATCGTAGATACCGAAGGTGGTGACGGAGACGCGAACTTCGCCGAACTAGGCCCCGACTACTCCGAGCCAGGCAAGCATGTTTGAACTCTTGATATGATGAGTGTCTTGGCATGTTTGCATTGAATAGTTTCATGTCATGTTCATAAGCATCTCGATAAATTTTGTTTCATGAAAAGCTGAGACAAGTGAGTTACGGAAATCCATGAGTTCATGGAAATGAGGTTGCATGGCCATGTGGTGGCATGAAGATGGCTAAGATGGTAGTGTTGTAGCATGCCAGTCTTATGCCAGTATGTTTGTTGACTCCGGTATCAACTCCCGTTCATTTCCCTTTCCGTACTGCCACATGTTTCCCGCAAGGGATATGGCTCAGTAAGATGTAAACCACTTCCCTGGTACACACCAAATGGAGAGGCCGGGATGAAGGTTCCATGGCCCTGGATTAAAGCCTTTCATCCGGTCAGGGGGCATGGGTGTTTCCGGTTGGGACCGAGAAGGGGGCACCCCTTAGAGCGCGCGTATATAAATTTGATCCCATGCTATTCGAGATTGTGATCTCCCCGTCTCAAAGTTTTTCTTGAACGCTGTCAAGGGTGATTCCATGGCAACATGAAGTGGGATGGGTGTGTACCGGTTAAGTTGTGTTTCTTCCAAAATACCATCAACGGAACTAGTCCCTCGTGACTACAGAAATCCATTGGCTGTGGGTATTTTAGTACAAACTCTGCAGAGTCAACTCCCCATTACAACATCCTATCCATGACCCTGTTCCGGGTCCTCTTTATCTTGTCAATTGTCAGTCTTGATGGCAAGAACCCCGGTAAGCTAAAGGAGTGTTAAGTTTGGTTAATGTTTGTGCTTGTGAAGGACTAACCGTTAACCATCTTGTGTGGAATATTTTTCTGTGTACATTAACCCTCCCACGTTATGACAATGAACTGTAAGCCCTTTATGTGACGTTGCTCAGACGTCCGACTGCGGCATTGTTATTATTTATTTTGTTATGAGCCCTTTATGTGACGTCGCTCAGACGTCCGACTGCGGCATTGTTATTATTTATTTTGTTATGAGCCCTTTATGTGACGTCGCTCAGACGTCCGACTGCGGCATTGTTATTATTTATTTTGTTATGAGCCCTCTATGTGACGTCGCTCAGACGTCCGACTGCGGCATTGTTGTTATTTATTTTGTTATGAGCCCTTTATGTGACATCACTCAGACGTCCGACTGCGGCATTGTTATTATTTATTTTTGCTATGAGCCCTTTATGTGACATCGCTCAGACGTCCGACTGCGGCATTGTTATTATTTATGTTGCTATAAGCCCTTTCTATGACGTCGCTCAGACGTCCGACTGCGGCATTGTTATTATTTATTTTGCTCTAAGCCCTTTTTGTGGTGTCGCCTAGACGCCCGACTGCGGCGTGTTTTATTTATTTATCTTCCTTTCGAGGCGTCGCTTCAGACACCCGATTGGGTTTACGATTATTTCTTTGGGTTTTCAAGCGGACTACCGCCGACTCCTATTTTACCTGTCTTGTCTTTATGAATTAAATGTGCCATTGTTAAAATACTCATGACGCATTCATGCATGCATTTGTTATATCTCTTGTCCGAACTATCTTGCGAGTACTTTCAAAGTACTCACCTGGCTTGTTGATTTGGCCAGATGCTGACGAAGGCGATCTCATGGATGAGGAGTTCGATAGCGAGTCCGATGCTTAGAGGAGTCCCAGTCAGTCTCGTGCGACCCTGGTTTTGGTCACTGTTTATAACCGCTTCCGCTACCTAAATAAAATTCATCGAGCCTCACCTCGACGCTCGATGAGCCACCAGTGTAGTAGTATTGCTACCCACTCCACTGTGTTACTCCACCCAACCACTTTTATCTCGAGTCAGTAGTATTGCCACCCCACCATTGTGCCATATCCGCCATATGTATAATTATTGGCGTGCTTGTAATAATTGTTGAGCGACTTCAGCTCAACCCCCTGTAATATATTAATGCTACTGGCTTATTGTATCAAAGTTTTGTCTACCAGTGAGCAGGATTTTCCTCACACTGGACATCAAAAGATCGGTCTTTCAATAAATATTTTTATTGAAAAACCGGTCGTGACAATGTTCTAGTCACCCTCTACCTCCTGCATCTTTCCCTGCCCGAGGAGCTATGATGATGGGGGTGAAAAAAATCTCTTTCCTTCTCTGTACAACCCATTTCTCACTCTCTCTCAACCCCACCTCTCTCCGAGTGGTTCACCAGGGCATCCAAGGCCATCTCGACAAGTTTACTTTCCCCCAAAACCCCCAAACAGTGGAGGACATGCCCATGGCACTATTAAAATGCCATGACGTGCTATGGTCGCGCTCTAGAGCACGATACAGTGCACTCTCGCACTATAGCTTGCCCATTCCGAGGCAAGTCGGCAGCCTTGGGCATCGGAATTTTGTCTCCCGAGGTCTCCTCGATGTCCACAACACGCAAGGATGTCGGGCCCCTCCTCCCTTGCCCTCCTTCTCCCTCCACGGGCTCACCTGAGCGCGTCCGTGGATGCTTCCCACGGTGCACCAACGCGCCCACTATATAGGGCCCCCATTGAACTCTCTCTGGTCTCTCCTTGCCCTCTCTCCCAACAAGCTCTCGGACATGCCCAATCTCCCCCTTGTGCCCTCTCCCCACCTCCATTACCGGAGTGCCGCCGTCGTGCCCTCGGGTTTAGCCGAGCCTCCATTGCCTCCCCGCTCCCACAAACCACTCCCGAGGACTCCCACGACCCCAAGGAGCCTCCCCCGTACGCTAGGACCTCCTCCCCATGCCCGCCTTGCCATGCCCGAGTCTTCTCTGAAAAAATGCATAACCACAATAGGAGTATTTGACAAAACCCTATTTCCCTATTTCTGTGATGGACTTTAGAAAATCACAGAGAGCTCAAATTTGTTCCAAATACAATGATTCAAATTTCTAGATGCATATGAGTTCATAGCTTAGTTTTTGAACATTTTTCCTGATGCTCTCTATGCCACATCGAATATTAGTCCATTTCTCCATGTATAACCAACTTTGCAAATTCATAGAAAAATCATTTGAACTCCAAATCCAGTGAAACCAACTCCTAGGTGCTTCTAAAATCATTCCTTGTTAAATGGGTGTCTTTGCTCATTTTTCAAAATAATATTTCTATACACTTCTTGCAAATCCACAAAATCCCTTGATTCCATCATATTGAAATGTTTAGAGATATTCATAGAATTAATCCACAATGAAACCACTTTGGTCATTCCTCATATGACTAAAGGTATCCCAGAAAAGTCCAACTCACATTTTTAGACCACTTTTATTTTCTGCCTTGTTGTGTTGCTTATCATGATTGCTTTTGACGATAGTTGACGAAGTAGACGAAGTGCTCGAAGATGGACCAGAAGTATTTGAAGACTTTGAAGAGCGGGCCAATCAAGGAAAGCAGCCCTTTGACCATGTCTATGAAACCCATTTTATGCATGTCATATAGCACTTTATTATTATTGCATCAGAATCATGACGAGATGGTAACCACTTTGGTGGGTTGCCTTCGTTACTTCCTTGTTGATACTTGCATTGTGCATGACCCTACCTTCCTATGAGGGTGATGTGGGTGGGAATAGATGGGATGCTAAAGTATTGGCTACGCAAATGGGACGGGTATATGCATAGTGCTGGAGACAAAAGTATTTTTGAAAGACTTTTCTAAAACCCCGTCAGGTGCCACTAATGCCCGAGGGAGATGTTAAGCTAAGTAACCACTTGATGACAAAGTGGTGTACCGAGGCAAGTGTGTGTGTTATTTTTGAAAACGGATTGGTTTAAGTTGCGATCATTACTTCAACCTTACATGCACAACCACTCTACCCTTATATGAGAAAGGGCATTATTGATTTCCTAGGCCGATACTAGCATGGTGCCCACATTACTAGTGACGGGGATGACATGAGGTCACTCTTGGGACGGGGTCGTGCTTGGATAGGCGGCCATGACTGTTTTCACAGGGCACCAGACACACCGTTGGTCCCTGCGTGTATGTTTGATAATGAAAAGGGCAGAGTCCCAATATCTTGATGCTTATACACAAAGGCTGTGTACCAACCAGTGGACCCTGTGTTAATGTCTCCTAGGGAAAGATAGCAATCGGGTGCTTCCCCCGAGTACTTGAGGTACTGCGGGATCATGGATGACATGAAAGCTTCCCGGATCTTGTGGGTAAAGTGTGCAACCTCTGCAGAGTGTAAAACTATTTGAATAGCCGTGTCCATGGTCAAGGACAGTTGGGTAACAGCTCTTGGGCTACGTCCACATGTTTACAGAACCTGGTGAGTGTGTATGGATAAGTGGTAAGAACTACCTGGGTCGCGTCAAAAGACTTGACATGATGATTAAGTTGGATTGATTCCATCTCTATGTTGATATCTAACTCTATGTTGATATCTGTAACCTGTTCTCATGGTTACTTGAATTCTCATGATGCATGTCTTACAAGTTGTTGAACATGTCATAGCACTCAAAACTAGCTTTTCGCAAAAATGCCAATTTAGCAGTAGAGCCTAGCATAATTATTTTGTTATCACTCTTGGGTTGCTTGCAAATACATTCAAAGTACTCATTGGCTTGCCACTAGTTATTTTATTGGCCAGGCATGAGAGAACTGGATGTAAAGAAGAGTACCTTGGTGACGAACATGCGAGCTAGGACATTTCCCAGTCAGAATGCCTGTAGGGTTAAGGCAGATGGCATGGGTTCAAGTTATCAACAAAGATTTCTGCTGCGACGTTATACTCAAGACTTGACCATAATGGTCATAATTTATGTAAGACGATATGTATGGATGTAAGACTCTTGTTATTCAGCTTCTGTGTGTTCAGTGAGCATTGATCTCTGGGATCACTGTACACGTGCATTTGGTGATCACGACTTATGAGTTGGGGTTCCCACACTTTGCTTGATGTTTGAATAAAATATTAAGATATGAAATTCTTAATTGTTAGAGAGTCCTCACATAGTTACATAATTATCCAACTACTCATTGATCTTCACTTATATCTTTTGGAGTAGTTTGTCGTTTGCTCTAGTGCTTCACTTATATCTTTTTAGATCACGTCGGTGGTTTTATTTTGAAGAAATTGATGAACTCTCATGCTTCACTTATATTATTTTGAGAGTCTCTCTAAACAACATGATAATTTGCTTAGGTTATAAATTTAGTCCTAATATGATGGGCATCCAAGAGGGATATAATAAAAACTTCCATATAAAGTACACTGAATACTATGAGAAGTTTGATTCCTTATGGTTGTTTTGAGATATGAGGATGGTGATATTAGAGTCATTCTAGTGAGTAATTGTGGATTGTAGAAATACTTGTGTTGAGGTTTGTGATCCCCGTAGCATGCACGTATGGTGAACCGTTATGTAACGAAGTTGGAGCATGATTTATTTATTTATTGTCTTCCTTATGAGTGGCGGTCAAGGACAAGCGATGGTCTTTTCCTACTAATATATCCCCCTAGGAGCATGCCCGTAGTACTTTGTTTCAATAGCTAATAGACTTTTGCAATAAGTATGTGAGTTCTTTATGACCAATGTTGAGTCCCTGGATTATATGCACTCCCACTCTTCCACCATTGCTAGCCTCTCTAGTACCATGCAACTTTCGCCGGTGCATTACACCCATCTTATACTTTCCTCAAAACAGCCATCATACCTACCTATTGTGGCATTTCCATAGCCATTCCGAGATATATTACCCTGCAACTTCCACCATTCCGTTTATTATGACACGCTTCATCATTTTCATATTGCTTTGCATGATCATGTAGTTGACATAGTATTTATGGAAAAGCCGCCGTTCATAATTCTTTCATACATGTCACTCTTGAGTCATTGCATATCCCGGTACACCGCCGGAGGCATACATATAAAGTCATATTTTGTTTTAAGCATCGAGTTGTAATTCTTGAGTTGTAAGTCAATAAAAGTGTGATGATCATCATTATTAGAACATTGTCCATGTGAGGAAATCAAAATAAAAGAGGCAAAAGAAGCCCCAAAAAAGGGGGAGGCGAAATAAGCCAATCAAAAAAATGAGAGAAAAGAGAGAAGGGGCAGTGTTACTGAAGGAAATTTGCCCTAGCGGCAATAATAAAGTTGTTATTTATATTTTCTTATATCATGATAAATGTTTATTATTCATGCTAGAATTGTATTAATCGGAAACTTAGTACATGTGTGAATACATAGACAAACATAGTGTCCCTAGTATGCCTCTACTTGACTAGCTCGTTAATCAAAGATGGTTATGTTTCCTAACCATAGACATGTGTTGTCATTTGATGAATGGGATAACACTGTTGGGAGAATGATGTGATGGACAAGACCCATCCTTTTGCTTAGTGATACGTCCATTTTGCATCATGCTTTTATA
Organism: Triticum dicoccoides; assembly: GCF_002162155.2. Lineage (NCBI taxonomy): Eukaryota > Viridiplantae > Streptophyta > Magnoliopsida > Poales > Poaceae > Triticum > Triticum dicoccoides. The sequence goes on along the minus strand of NC_041393.1, from coordinate 230,512,319 downwards.
TCAATATTTATTGCATTATGGGCTGTTATTACACATTATATCTCAATACTTATGGCTATTCTCTCTTATTTTACAAGGTTTACCATGAAGAGGGGAATGCCGGCAGCTGGGATTCTGGCTGGAAAAGGAGCAAACATTGGAAACCTATTCTGCACAACTCCAAAAGTCCTGAAACTCCACAAAACAACTTTTTGGGTTTAATAAGAATTTATGTGCGAAAGAAATAGGCCAGGGGGCCCACACCCTGTCCAGGAGACAGGAAGGCCCCCCTGTAGGGCGTGGCCCCCTATCTCCTCGGCCTCCTGGTGGGCCTCCGGCGTCCATCTTCTGCTATATCATCACTTTTACCCTGGAAACAATCGTGGGCAAGCTTACGGGACGAAACTCCGCCGCCACGAGGTGAAACCTTGGCGGAATCAATCTAGGGCTTTGGCGAAGCTGTTCTGCCGGGGACACTTCCCTCTATGAGGGGGAAATCATCATCAACATCATCACCAATGATCCTCTCATCGGGAGGGGGTCAATCTCCATCAACATCTTCACCAGCACCATCTCCTCTCAAAACCCTAGTTCATCTCTTGTATCCAATCTTGTATCAAAACCACAAATTGGTACATGTGGGTTGCTAGTAGTGTTGATTACTCCTTGTAGTTGATGCTATTTGGTTTACTTGGTGGAAGATCATATGTTCAGATCCTTTATGCATATTATTACTCCTCTGATTATAAACATGAATATGCTTTGTGAGTAGTTACGTTTGTTCCTGAGGATATGGGGAAGTAATAAGTAGATTATGGGTTGCTAGAGTGACAGAAGCTTAAACCCTAGTTTATGTGTTGCTTCGTTAGGGGTTGATATGAACCCATATGTTTAATGCTGTGGTTAGATTTACCTTAATACTCCTTTTTGTAGTTGTGGGTGCTTGCAATAGGGGTTAATCATAAGTGGGATGCTTGTCCATGTTAGGGCAGTACCCAAGTGCCGGTCCACCCACATATCAAATTATCAAAGTACCGAACGTGAATCTTATGAACGTGATGAAAACTAGCTTGACGATAATTCCCAATGTGTCCTCGGGAGCTCCTTATTCATTATTAGAATTTGTCCATGCTTATCCTTTGCTACATAAAGGATTGGGCCACCTTATTGCACTTTATTTACTTTTTGCTCGTTACTATTTATCTTATCACAAAACTAGCTATCACCTACTATTTCAGTGCTTGCAGAGAAAACCTTACTGAAAACCGCTTATCATTTCCTTCTGCTCCTCGTTGGGTTCGACACTCTTACTTATCAAAAGGACTACGATAGATCCCCTATACTTGTGGGTCATCAATTCTCTTTTATGGCGCCGTTGCCGGGGAGCGTAGCGCTCTTGGTGAGTGGAACTTGGTAAGGAAACATTTATATAGTGTGCTGAAATTTTCTGTTACTTGTCATTATGGAAACTAATCCTTTGAGGGGCTTGTTTGGGGTATCTTCACCCCAACCAGAAGAGCAAAGAGATGCTCCTCAACCTACTGAACTTTATGAAAATATTCACTTTGAGATTCCTTCGGGTATGATAGAAAAACTGCTAGCTAATCCTTTTGCAGGAGACGGAACATTGCATCCCGACTTACACCTTATCTTTGTGGATGAAGTTTGTGGATTATTTAAGCTTGCAGGAATTCCCGATGATGTTGGTAAAAGGAAGGTCTTCCCTTTATCTTTGAAGGGAGATGCAATGACATGGTACAGGCTATGTGATGATATGAGATCTTGGAATTATAAGCGATTGAAGTTGGAATTTCACCAGAAGTTCTATCCTATGCATCTTGTTCATCGTGATCATAATTACATATATAATTTCTGGCCTTGCGAAGGAGAAAGCATCGCTCAAGCTTGGGGGAGGCTTAAGTCAATGATATATTCATGCCCCAATCATGAGCTCTCTCGGGAAATGATTATTCAGAATTTTTATGCTCGGCTTTCTCTTGATAATCGCAACTTGCTCGATACTTCCTGTGCTGGTTCCTATATGCTGAAGACTATTGATTTCAAATGGGACTTATTGGAAAGAATTAAACGCAACTCTGAAGATTGGGGTTCCGACGATGGTAAGGAGTCAGGTATGACACCTAAGTTCGATTGTGTTAAATCTTTTATGGATACCGATGCTTTCCGTGGATTTAGCTCTAAGTATGGACTTGACTCTGAGATAGTAGCTACTATTTGTGAAACTTTTGCTACTCACGTTGATCTCCCTAAAGAGAAGTGGTTTAAATATAATCTTCCTGTTTAAATGAAAGTAGTTGCACCTATTACAGTTGAAGAAAAGACTATTACATACAGTGATCCTATTATACCTACTACTTATGTTGAAAAACCTCCTTTTCCTGTTAGGATAAAAGATCATGCTAAAGCTTCGACTGTTGTTCGTAAGAGTAATACTAGGACCTATACACCTCCTGAGCAAATTAATGTTGAACCTGGTATTGCTATGATGAAAGATCTCTTGGATGAGGACTTAGATGGGCATGTTATCTCTTTCTTGGGTGAAACTGCTAATATTGCTAGACCCGATACTAAGACACGTAGACCTGTTATAGGCACGCTTGTTATTTCTGTTAAAATAGGAGATCATTGTTATCACGGCTTATGTGATATGGGTGCTAGTGCTAGTGCGATACCTTATGATCTTTATAAAGAAATTATGCATGATATTGCACCTGTTGAATTAGAAGACATTGATGTTACTATTAAGCTTGCTAATAGGGACACCATTGAACCTATTGGGATTGTTAGAGATTTTGAAGTCTTGAGTGGGAAGATTAAATACCCTGCTGATTTTCTTGTTCTTGCTTCCCCACAAGATGATTTTTGTCCCATTATTTTTGGTAGACCCTTCTTGAATACTGCTAGTGCTAAGATTAATTGTGAAAGGAAGGTCGTCACTGTTGGCATAGATGGTATGTCTCATGAGTTCAATTTTGCTAAGTTTAGTAGACAACCTCGTGAAAGGGAACAACCCAGTAAGGATGAAATTATTGGTCTTGCTTCCATTGCTGTTCCTCCAACTGATCCGTTAGAACAATATTTGTTAGACCATGAAAACGATATGTTTATGAAGGAAAGGGGAGAAATAGATGAAGTGTTCCTTAAACAGGAACATATGCTAAAACATAACCTTCCCGTTGAAATTCTTGGGGATCCCCCTCCACCCAAGGGTGATCCCGTGTTTGAACTCAAACCTTTACCTGATAATCTTAAGTATGCTTATCTTGATGAAAAAGAAATATATCCTGTTATTATTAGTGCTAACCTTTCAGAGAAAGAAGAAGAAAGATTATTGAAAACTCTGAAGAAGCACAGAGCTGCTATTGGATATACTCTGGATGATCTTAAGGGCATTAGTCCCACATTATGTCAACACAAAATTTCAGTGGAGAAAGATGCCAAACCAGTTAGAGATCCTCAAAGACGATTAAATCCCAAAATGAAAGAAGTGGTAAGGAAGGAGATTCTAAAGCTCCTTGAGGCAGGTATTATTTATCCCGTTGCTGATAGTGAATGGGTAAGCCCTATCCATTGTGTCCCTAAAAAGGGAGGTATTACCGTTGTTCCTAATGATAAAGATGAATTGATCCCACAAAGAATTATTACAGGTTATAGGATGGTAATTGATTTCCGTAAGTTAAATAAAGCCACTAAGAAACATCATTACCCTTTACCTTTTATTGATCAAATGCTAGAAAGGCTATCCAAACACACACATTTTTTGCTTTCTAGATGGTTATTCTGGCTTCTCTCAAATACCTGTGTCCGCGCAGGATCAATCTAAAACTACTTTTACTTGCCCTTTTGGTACTTTTTCTTATAGACGTATGCCTTTTGGTTTATGTAATGCACCTGCTACCTTTCAAAGATGCATGATGGCTATATCTTTTGATTTTTGTGAAAAGATTTGTGAGGTATTCATGGATGACTTCTCCATATATGGATCCTCTTTTGATGATTGTTTGAGCAACCTTGATCGAGTTTTGCAGAGGTGCGAAGACACCAGTCTCGTCCTGAATTGCGAAAAGTGTCACTTTATGGTTAATGAAGGCATTATCTTGGGGCACAAGATCTCCGATAGAGGTATTGAAGTTGATAAAGCCAAAGTTGATGCTATTGAAAAGATGCCATGTCCCAAGGACATAAAAGGTATAAGAAGTTTCCTTGGTCACGCCGGTTTTTATAGGAGGTTCATTAAGGACTTTTCTAAAATCTCTAGGCCTCTGACTAATTTATTGCAAAAAGATATTCCTTTTGTCTTTGATGATGATGGTGTAGAAGCATTCGAAACACTTAAGAAAGCTTTGATCACTGCACCTATTGTTCAGCCACCTGATTGGAATTTACCTTTTGAAATTATGTGCGATGCTAGTGATTATGCCGTAGGTGCTGTTTTAGGGCAAAGAGTCGATAAGAAATTGAATGTTATCCAGTATGCTAGTAAGACTCTTGATACTGCCCAGAGAAATTATGCTACTACTGAAAAAGAGTTCTTAGCAGTTGTGTTTGCATGTGATAAGTTTAGACCTTATATTGTTGATTCCAAAGTTACTATTCACACTGATCATGCTACTATTAAATATCTTATGGAAAATAAAGATGCTAAGCCTAGACTCATTAGATGGGTTCTCTTGCTCCAAGAATTTGATTTGCATATTATTGATAGAAAGGGAGCTGAGAACCCTGTTGCAGACAACTTGTCTAGGTTAGAGAATGTTCTTGATGACCCACTGCGTATTAATGATAGCTTTCCTGATGAACAATTAGCGGTTGTTAATGCTTCTCGTACTGCTCCTTGGTATGCTGATTATGCTAATTACATTGTTGCTAAATATATACCGCCTAGTTTCACATTCCAGCAAAATAAAAAGCTCTTTTATGATTTAAGACATTACTTCTGGGATGATCCACACCTTTATAAAGAAGGAGTAGATGGTATTATTAGACGTTGTGTGCCTGAGCATGAACAAGAACAAATCCTAGGCAAGTGTCACTCTGAATCCTATGGAGGACACCACGCTGGAGATAGAACTGCACACAAGGTACTACAATCTGGTTTTTATTGGCCTACTCTCTTCAAAGATGCTCGTAAGTTTGTCTTATCTTGTGATGAATGTCAAAGAATAGGTAACATTAGTAGATGTCAAGAAATGCCTATGAATTATTCTCTTGTTATTGAACCATTTGATGTTTGGGGCTTTGATTATATGGGACCTTTTCCTACCTCCAATGGTTATACACATATTTTAGTTGCTGTTGATTACATTACTAAGTGGGTTGAAGCTATTCCAACTAATAGTGCTGATCATAACACTTCTATTAAAATGCTTAAAGAAGTTATTTTTCCGAGGTTTGGAGTCCCTAGATATCTTATGACTGATGGTGGTTCACACTTTATTCATGGTGCTTTCCGTAAGATGCTTGCTAAGTATGATGTTAATCATAGAATAGCATCTCCTTATCATCCGCAGTCTAGTGGTCAAGTAGAGTTGAGCAATAGAGAGCTCAAATTAATTTTGCAAAAGACTGTGAATAGATCTAGAAAGAATTGGTCCAAAAAACTTGATGATGCATTATGGGCCTATAGAACTGCATACAAAAATCCTATGGGTATGTCTCCTTATAAGATGATTTATGGAAAAGCATGTCATTTACCTCTTCAACTTGAACATAAAGCATATTGGGCTATTAAAGAGCTCAATTATGACTTCAAACTTGCCGGTGAGAAAAGGTTATTTGATATTAGCTCACTTGATGAATGGAGAACCCAAGCCTATGAGAATGCCAAGATTTTCAAAGAAAAAGTCAAGCGTTGGCATGATAAGAGGATACAAAAACGTGAGTTTAACGTAGGAGATTATGTGTTATTATTCAACTCTCGTTTAAGATTTTTTGCAGGAAAACTTCTCTCAAAATGGGAAGGTCCTTATGTTATCGAGGATGTCTATCGTTCTGGTGCTATAAAAATCAACAACTTCGAAGGCACAAATCCGAGGGTGGTAAACGGTCAAAGAATTAAACATTATATTTCAGGTAATCCTATCAATGTTGAAACTAATATTACTGAAACCATAACCCCTGAGGAATACATAAGAGACACTTTCCAGAATGTTCCAAACTCCGAAAAGGCATAGGTACGTGGTACTATAAGTAAACCGACTCCAAAACAACTCTAATGGCAATTTTTATCAGTTTTGGATTATTTAAGAATTTTAGGAAGAAAGAAGTAGTCCGAAAGGGACACGAGGCTCCCACGAGAGAGGAGGCCGCGCCCCCCTGTGGGGCGCACCCCCCTGTCTCGTGGGCACCTCGTGTGCCTCCTGGACTCCGTTTTCTTGTATGTTACGTATTTTGGTCGGTAAAAATTCATTATATATACTCCCGAAGGTTTTAACCACCGTATCACGCAAATATCCTCTGTTTTCCTTTCAAGTTGTTCCTGTTGCAGATTTAGAGCACCATGACTTCTCCCTCCTCCAACAACGAAGACAAGGATGCTTGGCTATTGAAGATAGAATTGAAAAGAGAGGAACTGGAATAGATCAACAAGGATGAAGGGATCCAGAAGCACATGGAGGTTCAAGCTCCGGTGGTGAAAGAAGAAGACATCCCTCAACCTTTACCTAACCTTTTCACTCCAACAGAGATTGAAGATTTTAAGATGATTGAGTTAGCCCGCATATAGAACAAGTATCTCACACAGGAGAATATTTTGTTGAAGGATCATATTGCTGGGCTCAAGGGAATTATCCGCAAGTTGGAGGAGCTTTTACACTCGATGTGCGATTATCCACCATCATCATCACCACCTCCATCACCTCCGAGGAAATAATCACATGGGTATGGGCACTCCCCTTGGCAGCTGCCAAGCTTGGGGGAGGTGCCCCGGTATCGTATCACCATCACACTCTTATCTTTACCGCTTTATTTAGTTCGATCCTTTTAGTAGTATCTTGATCTAGTAGTTTGAAGTTTTTGATATCAAGTAGTTTTGAGTTTTGCATTGTGATCTCTTTATGTAATCGAGTCCGTGTGCTATCTATAATAAAGATTAGTGTTGAGTCAAGGGCTTTGCTATGTTGTTATGATCTTGAGAAAGTAGAAAGACCAAAAGAGTTCATATTGATCTTATGGATAGTGATAACTTCACACATAGAAAGTATGAGGCATAAAAATTGTTGAGAGTTGATGAACTTAGCCTTGGTCATCATTGCAATCAATAGGAAGTGATAAGGAAAGAGGGGTTCACATATAAATATATTATCTTGGACATCTTTTATGATTGTGAAGCACTCATTAAGTATGAAATGCTAAAAGAGTTGACGTTGGACAAGAAAGACAACATAATGGTTTATGTTTTCCGACATCTCAGTTAAAGTATATTGTCATTGACCTTCCAAACATGTTGAGCGTGCCTTTCCCCCTCATGCTATCCAAATTCCTTGCACCAAGTAGAGATACTACTTGTGCTTCCAAATATCCTTAAACCCAGTTTTGCCATGAGAGTCCACCATACCTACCTATGGATTGAGTAAGATCCTTAAAGTAAGTTGTCATCGGTGCAAGCAATAAAAATTGCTCTCTAAATATGTATGACTTATTAGTGCGGAGAAAATAAGCTTTGTACGAACTTGTTGTGGAAGTAATAAAAGCGACAGACTACATAATAAAGGTCCACATACAAGGGGCAATACAAAGTGACGTTCTTTTGCACTAAGACTTTATGCATCAACCCTAAACGCGCATGACAACCTCTGCTTCCCTCTGTGAAGGGCCTATCTTTTACTTCATGTTTTTTTACTTTATGCTTGAGTCAAGGTAATTTTCACCTTTCCCTTTTTCATTTTATCCTTTGGCAAGCTCTTCGTGTTTGAAAGATCATGATACATATATCCAATTGGATGTAAGTTGGCATAGGCTATTATTGTTGACATCACCTAAAGGTGAATACGTTGGGAGGCAACACAATAAGCCCCTATCTTTCTCAGTGTCAGGCTGAAACTCTATAACCATAAGTATTGCGTGAGTGTTAACAATTATTGGAGACTACGAGATAGTTGAGTATGTGATCTTGTTGAAAAAATCTATTATTGACTCTTTCTGATGTTACGATAAATTGCAATTGCTTCAATGACTGAGATTACAGTTTGTTAGTTCCCAATGAAGTTTTTGAACCATAATTGACATTGTGAATTGTTTATTACTTGAACATAGGAAATCATATGACAAAAATCTATATATGTTGCTGTTATTAGAATGATCATGATGCCCTCATGTCCGTATTTTATTTTTATCGACACCTCTATCTATAAACATGTGGGCATATTTTTCGATTTCGGCTTCCGCTTGAGGACAAGCGAGGTCTAAGCTTGGGGGAGTTGATACGTCCATTTTGCATCATGCTTTTATATCAATATTTATTGCATTATGGGCTGTTATTACACATTATATCTCAATACTTATGGTTATTCTCTCTTATTTTACAAGGTTTACCATGAAGAGGGGGAATGCCGGCAGCTGGAATTCTGGCTGGAAAAGGAGCAAACGTTGGAAACCTATTCTGCACAACTCCAAAAGTCCTGAAACTCCACGAAACAACTTTTTGGATTTAATAAGAATTTATGGGCGAAAGAAATACGCCAGGGGGCCCACACCCTGTCCAGGAGACAGGAGGGCGCCCCCCTGTAGGGTGCGGCCCCCTATCTCCTGGGCCACCTGGTGGGCCTCCGGCGTCCATCTTCTGCTTTATCATCACTTTTACCCTGGAAAAAATCATGGGCAAGCTTACAGGATGAAACTCTGCCGCCACGAGGCGGAACCTTGGCGGAATCAATCTAGGGCTCTGGCGGAGCAGTTCTGCCGGGGACACTTCCCTTCGGGAGGGGGAAATCATCACCAACGTCATCACCAACGATCCTCTCATCGGGAGGGGGTCAATCTCCATCAACATCTTCACTAGCACCATCTCCTCTCAAAACCCTAGTTCATCTCTTGTATCCAATCTTGTATCAAAAGCACAAATTGGTACCTGTGGGTTGCTAGTAGTGTCGATTACTCCTTGTAGTTGATGCTATTTGGTTTACTTGGTGGAAGATCATATGTTCAGATCCTTTATGCATATTATTACTCCTCTAATTATGAACAATAATATGCTTTGTGAGTAGTTATGTTTGTTCCTGAGGACATGGGGAAGTAATAAGTAGATGATGGGTTGCTAGAGTGACAGAAGCTTAAACCCTAGTTTATGCGTTGCTTCGTTAGGGGTTGATATGGATCCATATGTTTAATGTTGTGGTTAGGTTTACCTTAATACTCCTTTTTGTAGTTGCGGATGCTTGCAATAGGGGTTAATCATAAGTGGGATGCTTGTCCATGTTAGGGCAGTACCCAAGTGCCGGTCCACCCACATATCAAATTATCAAAGTACCGAACACGAATCTTATGAACGTGATGAAAACTAGCTTGACGATAATTCCCAATGTGTTCTCGGGAGCTCCTTCTTCATTATTAGAATTTTTCCAGGCTTATCCTTTGCTACATAAAGGATTGGGCCACCTTGCTGCACTTTATTTACTTTTTGCTCGTTACTATTTATCTTATCACAAAACTATCTATCACCTACTATTTCAGTGCTTGCAGAGAAAACCTTACTAAAAACGGCTTATCATTTCCTTCTGCTCCTTGTTGGATTTGACACTCTTACTTATCAAAAGGACTATGATAGATCCCCTATACTTGTGGGTCATCACTTAGCATTATGACCGTTACAGTTTCATTGCTACTGCTTTCTTCATGACTTATACATGTTCCTTAGACTATGACATTATGCAACTCCCGAATACTGGAGGAACACCATGTGTGCTATCAAACGTCACAATGTAACTGGGTGATCATAAAGATGCTTAACGGTGTCTCCGAAGGTGTTTGTTGGGTTGGCATAAATCGAGATTAGGATTTGTCACTCCGTGTACCGAAGAGGTATCTCTGGGCCCTCTCGGTAATGCTCATCACTATAAGCCTTGCAAGAAATGTGACTAACGAATTAGTTGCAGGATGAAGCATTACGGAACGAGTAAAGATACTTGCCGGTAACGAGATTGAACTAGGTATAATGATACCAATGATCGAATATCGGGCAAGTAACATATCGATGACAAAGGGAACAACGTATGTTGTTATGCAGTTTGACCGATAAAGATCTTCGTAGAATATGTAGGAGCCAATATGATCATCCAGGTTCCGTTATTGGTTATTGATCGGAGATGTATCTCGATCATGCCTACATAGTTCTCGAACCCGTAGGGTCCACACGCTTAATGTTCGATGATGATTTGTATTATGAGTATGTGTTTTTGATGACCGAAGTTTGTTCGGAGTCCCGGATGAGATCATGGGCGTGATGACGAATCTCGAAATGGTCGAGACATAAAGATTTATATACTGGAAGGTTATGTTCGGACACCGAAAAGGTTTTGGAAAGGTTCGGGCAGTTTTTGGAGTACCGGGAGGTTACCGGAACCCCCGGGGGGAAGTAGTGGGCCTTAATGGCCTTTAGTGGAAAGGAAAGGAGGGCCACATGGTGGCTGCGCCCCCCCATGGCAGGTCCGAATTGGACTAGGGAGGGGGCGACGCCCCCCTCTTTCCTTCTCCCTCTCCTACTCCTTCCCTCTCTCCCCCTCTTGGAGAGGAAGGGGACTCCAACTGGGATTGGGAATCCTAGTTGGACTCCCTATGGCGCGTGCCCCTCCTGGTTGCCAGCCTCCTCCCTCCCTCCTTTATATACGGGGGCAGGGGGCACCCCATAGGACAACAGTTATTCTTGTAGTTGTGTGCGTTGTCCCCCTCCACAGTTTAACACCTCGGTCATATCGTCGTAGTGCTTAGGCGAAGCCCTACACCGGTAACATCATCAACACCGTCACCACGCTGTCATGCGAACGGAACTCTCCCTCGACCCTCTACTAGATCAAGAGCTCGAGGGACATCATCGTGCTGAACGTGTGCTGAACACGGAGGTGCCGTACGTTTAGTACTTGGATCGGTTGGATCATGAAGACGTTCGACTACATCAACCGCGTTACTAACGCTTCCGCTTTCGGTCTACGAGGGTACATGGACACACTCTCTCGTCTCATTGTTATGCCTCTCCTAGATAGATCTTGTGTGATCGTAGGATTTTTTTTGAATTACTATGTTCCCCAACAGTGGCATCTAAGCCAGGTCTATGCGTAGATGTTATATGCACGAGTAGAACACAATGAGTTGTGGGCGATAATAGTCATACTGCTTACCACCAACGTCTTACTTTGATTCAGTGGTATTGTTGGATGAAGCGGCCCGGAACGACATTACATGACCGTGTTCATGAGACTGGTTCTACCGATGTGCTTTGCACATAGGTGGCTGGCGGGTGTATGTTTCTCCAACTTTAGTTGAATCGATTTTGACTACGGCCGGTCCTTGTTGAAGGTTAAAACATCACACTTGACAAAAAATCGTTGTGGTTTTGATTCGTAGGTAAGAACATTTCTTGCTAGAAGCCCGCAGCAGCCACGTAAAACTTGCAACAACAAAGTAGAGGACGTCCAACTTGTTTTTGCAGGGCTTGTTGTGATGTGGTATCGTCAAGACATGATGTGATATAAATTGTTGTATGAGATGACCTTGTTTTGTAATAGAGTTATCGGCAACTGGCAGGAGCCATATGGTTGTCACTTTATTGTATGAAATGCAATCGCCATGTAATTGCTTTACTTTATCACTAAGCGGTAGCGATAGTCATAGTAGCAATAGTTGGCGAGACGACAATGATGCTACGATGGAGATCAAGGTGTCAAGATGGTGACGATGGAGATCATGATGATGCTTCGGTGATGGAGACCATGAGCACATGATGATGATGGCCATATCATGTCACACATTTTGATTGCATGTGATGTTTATCTTTTATGCATCTTATTTTTCTTAGTACGGCGGTAGCATTATAAGATGATCCCTTACTAAATTTCAAGGTATAAGTGTTCTCCCTGAGTATGCACCGTTGCTACAGTTCATCGTGCCGAGACACCACGTGATGATCGGGTGTGATAAGCTCTATGTTCACATACAATGGGTGCAAGCCAATTTTGCACGTGCAGAATACTCGGGTTAAACTTGACAAGCCTAGCATATGCAGATATGGCCTCAGAACACTAAGACCGAAAGGTTGAACGTGAATCATATAGTAGATATGATCAACATAGTGATGTTCACCACTGAAATCTACTCCATCTCATGTGATGATCGGACATGGTTTAGTTGATTTGGATCACGTGATCATTTAGATGACTAGAGGGGTGTCTACCTAAGTGGGAGTTCTTAAGTAATATGATTAATTGAACTTTAATTTATCATGAACTTAGTCCTGATAGTTTTTGCATGTCTATGTTGTTGTAGATCAATGGCACGTGCTACTATTCCCTTGAATTTTAATGCGTTCCTAGAGAAAGCTAAGTTGAAAGATGATGGTAGCAATTACACGGACTGGGTCTGTAACTTGAGGATTATCCTCATTGTTGCACAAAAGAATTACATCCTGGAAGCACTGCTAGGTGTACCACCTGCGCCAGCAACTGCAGACATTGTGAATGTCTGGCAGACGCATGTTGATGACTACTCAAGAGTTCAGTGTGCCATGCTTTACGGCTTAGAATCGGGACTTCAAAGACGTTTTGAACGTCATGGAGCATATGAGATGTTCCAAGAGTTGAAGTTAATATTTCAAGCAAATGCCCAAGTTGAGAGATATGAAGTCTCCAACAAGTTCTATAGCTGCAAAATGGAGGAGAATAGTTCTGTCAGTGAACACATACTCAGAATGTGTGGGTGCCATAACCACTTGACTCAGCTGGGAGTTAATCTTCCTGATGGTAGTGTCATTGACAAAGTTCTTGAATCACTGCCACCAAGCTATAAAGGCTTCGTGATGAACTATAATATGCAAGGGATGACGAAAATGATTTCCGAGCTCTTCACAATGCTAAAGGCTGCGAAAGTAGAAATCAAGAAGGAACATCAAGTGTTGATGGTCAACAAGACCACTAGTTTGAAGAAAAAGGGCCAGAAGAAGGGGAACTTCAAGAAGAATAGCAAGCAAGTTTCTACTCCCGGGAAGATGCCCAAGTCTGGACCTAAGCCTGAAACTGAGTGCTTCTACTACAAAGGGACTGGTCACTAGAAGCAGAACTGCCCCAAGTATTTGGCGGATAAGAAGGATGGAAAAGTGAAAGGTATATTTGATATACATGTTATTGATGTGTACCTTACTAATGCTCATAGTAGCGCCTGGGTATTTGATACTGGTTCTGTAGCGACCAGACCTCAAACGGTCAAGTATCTGTGCATCAGTGTCATCCCTGGATCGGTAATGCTAACACGCACAATACTTGAGTAATTATAACAGAGTTTCAATCACACACTTGTTACATCGAATCCTCATAAAGAGTATGGTTACATAAATAAATCATGGTTGAAGGCCATCTAAGTAGATAACTGTGGAAGCTTCAAAGGTAAAATGAGTCCATCAACTCCAGTGGCATAGATGAGTGCAAAACAACGACCTATCGCACCTTATTCATTGTCTAAGTTGTCTGCAACATAAGACGTTGCAGCCCGAAAAACGGGTCAGCACATGGAATATGCTAGCATAGTTACACTATAAAGCAATGATAATGCAAGAACTATATCTACATGCAATATTTGGCTGGTGGAGGCTGTAAGTTCATGGTTTTGCATAAAGCTAGTTTTTTCCTACAACAAAGGAATAAATTTATTTAGCTACTCCCTTGTTGCCCATTATTTGAGAAGGTAACCCCAACTCAAATCCCAATTAAAAGTATCATCATTAACCCAACATCATAATTAATTAAAGTAACGTGTTGAGATCACATCAATAGATCCAAGTACTAGATACTCAAGATGTCCATAACCGAGGACATGGCTATTCATGAATAGTTTATACACTCTGCAGAGATTTGCGCACTTTTCCCCACAAGACTCGACTGCATCCATGATCGAATGATCGAGACATAGCCTTTCTAAAGCATTAACTCTCTACTCCGGGTAGACAGTACCACCTACATCCCACTACATCTGCTAGTCTACCTCTTCAAGAGCTCACACAACTTACTCAACTATGCCAGAGCCCATAATGGCTTGTGGATGCACATGAAAGTTTCTAGCATGAATAATCTTATGATCCCTTTGAGCCTGGGTGGCATTCCATAGGATAATCACACGGGTACTCCGGGATTTCCAAAAACAGACAACACTGGGTACTCTAGGTGCCTCAACCAATCCACCCAGATGTATATTAAAGTTGCCACCTTAATGTTATCCATAATTAAAATAACTCTCAAACTTCCATGTGTGAATCTCGAACCAATCCCCATCTACGAGCATGGCTAAGAAATAATAAGCAAAACGTATATTCCCGGGGTGATCAAAAGGTATTAGGTTCCTACCTCAAGCACTACAACCAAAACCACATGTTCCCAATCCTACCAATGCAAATATTTGTGGGGCAGAACTAATGCATAGTAAAACCTAGGTATAAAAGAGTATGATCAAAGTGTAACTTGCCTTGCTGACGATCTGCAAACTCTAGGGATTTGTAGTAACAAGCTTCGCACTCTGGGTAATCTAGCATAGACTAACAATAGCATACATAAGCAATCACTCAATCAAAACACGAGAGAAACCGAGAAAAGATCCAAATGGAACTCGAAACAAGCAAACGGCTTAAACTAACAAGAGTTAAGATCCAATAGAAATATTAACATTTGAATTAGATCTTAACAGTAGGTACAGGTGATTAGCTACGATTCGCAAAAAGATTCAACTCAAATGGAGCAACAAAACTCGAAATACAAACGAAACAAGATCATTTACTAATCTGGACTAAAGTCAAATTTTACAGTACCAAAATCATGTTCAAGTTGGTTAACTGGAAAGAGGGCTTCAAGACGAAGATTTTGGCGCTGGTTTCATCTAATTTGGATAAACGAGTAAAAAGTTATACTAGTTTGAAATTCAGGGGCTGAATCGCGATAAAAATAATCGTGGATAAGTCCCTGACCGAAAATAAAATAAAAAGAAAAGACTAACGGACAAACGTTCGCTGTCTGAACCTAACCGGCGAATAACGTTCGTTGAAACGAACAAACGTCCGTTAAACAACTTAACCGAACGAAGAAAAACCGATCTAGAAAAACTAAACCATAAAAATAAACAAAACCGGGGTCAACCGAAGAAAACCCAACCGATCAAACGGGGTCAAACAGTGGCTACTCCGGCGAGATCCAACGCGGCGGCGGCGGTGGTCGACAGTGCAGGGCGGCGGCGTGGGTGGTGCGGCGGCAGCGCACGACAGCCGGCAGCAGCGGCGGCGGCGCGACAACAGGCGAGGGTGGTGGCGGCAGCGGCAGAAGCAGCGGTGGCGGCGGCGGCGGCGGCTTGGGGTCCCAGGGAGGCCCGGGCTGCTTTTAAAGGAGGGGAGGAGGCTTGGAGGAGGGGAAACCGCGGCGGCAGTGTCCGGCTCGAATAGGGAGTCCGGCGGCAGCACGCGCACCCGCGCGGGGAATGCGACGGCGGCCCGGCTCGGCTGGACGTCGACCTAGTCGGGCGGAAACCTTTTTCTTTAAAAAAGAATTTCGCTCGAAGAAAATTCCTAATAAAATATAAAAAAATTCTAAAAATGCCAAAAACAATTTTCACCGTCTAAATAGAATACTTAGAACAAAGTGAACATTTTCTGGCCTAAAATGCAATTTTCAAAAATGCACAATTTTTTCTAAATCAAATAAAATACCAAAAAAATCATAATTTGATTTTAAAATTCTTTCTCCAATATTTCTCTAAATCTGAAGAAGTCATATTATCTTCGGTCATTTATTTTTCGTATTGGGAAATAATTAAAGAGAAAATATTAAGATCAAATTGATCATTTTCTTCAAATTTGAATAAAATTCAAATATGAATTTTGTGAAACCTCCAACTCTCTCGTTGGGTCCTTAAGTTGCTTAAGATTTCTAGGATCTCACCCAAAATGCGGGAATAAATATGATATCCATATGATGATCCATGTATAACATCCAAATTGAAAATTGGGATGTTACAGATTCTATTGCTCATGTTTGCAACTCGAAATAGGGGCTATGGATTAAACGAAGATTGGCTAAGGATGAGGTGACGATGCGCGTCGGAAATGGTTCCAAGGTTGATGTGATCACCATCGGCACACTACCTCTACATCTACCTTCGGGATTAGTTTTAGACCTGAATAATTGTTATTTGGTGCTAGCGTTGAGCATGATCATTATATCTGGATCTTGTTTAATGCGAGACGGATATTCATTTAAATCGGAGAATAATGGTTGTTCTATTTATATGAGTAATATCTTTTATGGTCATGCACCCTTGTTGAGTGGTCTATTTTTATTGAAATCTCGATTGTGGAGACACACATGTTCATAATACTGAAGTCAAAAGATGCAAAGCTGATAATGATAGTGCAACTTATTTGTGGCACTGGCGTTTAAGTCATATTGGTGTAAAGCGCATGAAGAAACTCCATGCTGATGGGATTTTGGAATCACTTGATTATGAATCACTTGGTGCTTGCGAACCATGCCTCATGGGCAAGATGACTAAAACTCCATTCTCCGAAACAATGGAACGAGGTACTGACTTATTGGAAATAATACATACTGATGTATACGGTCCAATGAGTGTTGAGGCTCGTGGCGGGTATCCTTATTTTCTTACCTTCACAGATGATTTGAGTAGATATGGGTATATCTACTTAATGAAGCATAAGTCTGAAACGTCTGAAAAGTTTAAGGAATTTCAGAGTGAAGTGAAAAATCATCGTAACAAGAAAATAAAGTTTCTACGATGTGATCGTGGAGGTGAATATTTGAGTTACGATTTTGGTCTTCATTTGAAACAATGTGGAATAGTTTCGCAACTCACGCCACCTGGAACACCACAGCTTAATGGTGTGTCCGAACATCGTAACCGTAATTTATTGGATATGGTGCGATCTATGATGTCTCTTACTGATTTACCGCTATCGTTTTGGTGTTATGCTTTAGAGACGGCTGCATTCACTTTAAATAGGGCACCATCAAAATCCGTTGAGACGACGCCTTATGAACTGTGGTTTGGCAAGAAACCAAAGTTGTCGTTTCTTAAAGTTTGGGGCTGCGATGCTTATGTGAAAAAGCTTCAACCTGATAAGCTCGTACCCAAATCGGAGAAATGCGTCTTCATAGGATACCCAAAGGAAACTGTTGGGTACACCTTCTATCACAGATCCGAAGGAAAGATATTCGTTGCTAAGAATGGATCCTTTCTAGAGAAGGAGTTTCTCTCGAAAGAAGTGAGTGGGAGGAAAGTAGAACTTGATGAGGTAATTGTACCTTCTCCCGAGTTGGAAAGTAGTTCATCACAGAAATCAGTTCCAGTGATTCCTACACCAATTAGTGAGGAAGCTAATGATGATGATCATGAAACTTTAGATCAAGTTACTACCGAACCTCGTAGGTCATCCAGAGTAAGATCCGCACCAGAGTGGTACGGTAATCCTGTTTAAGTCATGTTACTAGACCATCCTGAACCTACGAACTATGAGGAAGCGATGATGAGCCCAGATTCCGTGAAATGGCTTGAGGCCATGAAATCTCAGATGGGATCCGTGTATGAGAACAAAGTGCGGACTTTGGTGGACTTGCCCGATGATCGGCAAGCCATAGAAAATAAACGGATCTTTAAGAAGAAGACTGACTCAGACAATAATGTTACTGTTTACAAAGCTCGACCTATTGCGGAAGGTTCTTGACAAGTTCAAGGAGTTGACTACTATGAGACTTTTTCACCCGTAGCGATGCTTAAGTCTGTGTGAATCATGTTAGCAATTGCCGCATTTTATGATTATGAAATTCGGCAGATGGATGTCAAAATTGCATTCCTTAATGGATTTCTTGAGGAAGAGTTGTATATGATGCAACTAGAAGGTTTTTTCAATCCAGAGGGTGCTAACAAAGTGTGCAAGCTCCAGCGATCCATTTATGGACTGGTGCAAGCCTCTCAGAGTTGGAATAAACGCTTTGATAGTGTAATCAAAGCATATGATTTTATACAGAATTTTGGAGAATCCTGTATTTACAAGAAAGTGAGTGGGAGCTCTGTAGCATTTCCAATATTATATCTGGACGACATATTGTTGATTGGAAATGATATAGAATTTCTGGATAGCATAAAAGGATACTTGAATAAAAGTTTTTGAATGAAAGACCTCGGTGAAGCTGCTTACATATTGGGCATCAAGATCTATAGAGATAGATCAAGAGACTTAATTGGACTTTCACAAAGCACATACCTTGATAAAGTTTTGAAAAAGTTCAAAATGGACCAGTCAAAGAAAGGGTTCTTGCCTGTGTTACAAGGTGTGAAGTTGAGTCAGACTCAATGCCCGACCACTGCAGAAGATAGAGAGAAAATGAAAGTCATTCCCTATGCTTGAGCCATAGGTTCTATCATGTATGCAAAGCTGTGTACCAGACCTGATGTGTGCCTTGCTATAAGTATAGCAGGGAGGTACCAAAGTAATCTAGGAGTGGAGCACTAGACAACAGTCAAGAACATCCTAAAATACCTGAAAAGGACTAAGGATATGTTTCTCGTTTATGGAGGTGATAAAGAGCTCGTCGGAAATGGTTACGTCGATGCAAGCTTTGACACTGATCCGGATGACTCCAAGTCGCAATCCAGATACGTATTTATATTGAATGGTGGAGGTGTCAGTTGATGCAGTTCTAAGCAGAGCATCGTGGTGGGATCTACGTGTGAAGCGGAGTACATAGCTTCTACGAAAGCAGCAAATGAAGGAGTCTGGATGAAGGAGTTCATATCCGAGCTAGGTGTTATACCTAGTGCATCGGGTCCAATGAAAATCTTTTGTGACAATACTGGTGCAATTGCCTTGGTAAAGGAATCTAGATTTCACAAGAGAAACAAACACATCAAGAGACACTTCAATTCCATCTGGCATCAAGTCGCGGAGGGAGACATAGAGATTTGCAAAATACATATGGATCTGAATGTTGCAGACCCGTTGACTAAGCCTCTTCCACGAGCAAAACATGATCAGCACCAGGACTCCATGGGCGTTAGAATCATTACTGTGTAATCTAGATTATTCACTCTAGTGCAAGTGGGAGACTGAAGGAAATATGCCCTAGAGGCAATAATAAAGTTGTTATTTATATTTACTTATATCATGATAAATGTTTATTATTCATGCTAGAATTGTATTAACCGGAAAATTAGTACATGTGTTTATACATAGACAAAACACAGTGTCCCTAGTATGCCTCTACTTGACTAGCTCGTTAATCAAAGATGGTTATGTTTCCTAACCATAGACATGTGTTGTCATTTGATGAACGGGGTCACACCATTGGAGAATGATGTGATGGACAAGACCCATCCGTTAGCTTAGCATTATGATTGTTACAGTTTCATTGCTACTCTTTCTTCATGACTTATACATGTTCCTCAAACTATGAGATTATGCAACTCCCAAATATCGGAGGAACGCCTTGTGTGCTATCGAACGTCACAATGTAACGGGGTGATCACAAAGATGCTCTACAGGTGTCTCTGAAGGTGTTTGTTGGGTTGGCATAGATCAAGATTAGGATTTGTCACTCCATGTATTGGAGCGGTATCTTTGGGCCCTCTCCGTAATGCTCATCACTACAAGCCTTGCAAGTAATGTGACTAATGAGTTAGTTGTCGGATGAAGCATGGAATGAGTAAAGAGACTTGCCGGTAACGAGATTGAACTAGATATAATGATACCGACGATCGAATCTCGGGCAAGTAACATACCGATGATAAAGGGAACAACATATGTTATTATGTGGTTTGACCGATAAATATCTTCGTAGAATATGTAGGAGCCAATATGAGCATCCAGGTTCCGCTATTGGTTATTGATCGGAGATATGTCTCGATCATGTCTACATAGTTCTCGAACCCGTAGGGTCCGCACGCTTAACGTTCGATGACGATTTGTATTATGAGTTATGTGTTTTTGATGAATGTAGTTTGTTTGGAGTCCTGGATGAGATCACGGACATGACAAGGAGTCTCAAAATGGTCGAGACATAAAGATTGATATATTGGAAGGTTATGTTCGGACACCGGAAAGGTTTCGGAAAGGTTCAGGCATTTTTCGGTGTACCGAGAGGTTACCAGAACAACCCTGAAGAAGTAGTGGGCCTTAATGGACTTTTAGTGGAAAGGAGAGGAGGGCTACAGGTTGGCCGCATGCCCCCCCCCATGGCAGGTCTGAATTGGACTAGGGAGGGGGCGCCCCCCCCCCTTTCCTTCTCCTTCTCCTACTCCTTCCCTCTCTCCCCCTCTTGGAAAGGAAGGGGACTCCAACTAGGATTGGCAATCCTAGTTGGACTCCCTATGGCGCGCGCCCCTCCTGGCCGTCGGACTCCTCCATCCCTCCTTTATATACGGGGGTAGGGCGCACCCCATAGGACAATAGTTACTCTCTTAGTTGTGTGCGGTGTTCCCCTCCACAGTTTAACACCTCTGTCATTATCGTCGTAGTGCTTAGGCGAAGCACTGCGCCGGTAACATCATCAACACTGTCGCCACGCCGTCGTGCTGACGGAACTCTCCCTCGACCCTTGACTGGATCAGGAGCTCGAGGGACGTCATCATGCTAAACATGCACTAAACACGGAGGTGACATACGTTTGGTACTTGGATCGGTTGGATCGTGAAGACGTTCGACTACATCAACCTCGTTACTAAACGCTTCCGCTTTTGGTCTATGAGGGTACATGGACACACTCTTCTGTCTCGTTGCTATGCTTCTCCTAGATAGATCTTGCATGATCATAGGAATGTTTTTGAATTACTATGTTCCCCAACAGTTACTATCCTTTTTCCACACTTGTGCTTCAAAGTAGCACCATGATCTTCATGATTGAGAGTCTCCTATGTTGTCACTTTCATATACTAGTGGGAATTTTTCATTATAGAACTTGGCTTGTATATTCCAATGTTGGGCTACCTCAAATTTCCCTAGGTCTTCCTGAGCAAGCGAGTTGGATGCACAACCACTTAGTTCTTTTTGAGCTTTCATAAAATTATAGCTCTAGTGCATCTGTTGCATGGCAATCCCTACTCACTCACATTGATATCTATTGATGGGCATCTCCATAGCCCGTTGATACGCCTAGTTGATGTGAGACTATCTCCTTCTTTTTGTCTTCTCCACAACCACCATATTCTATTCCACCTATAGTGCTATATCCATGGATCACGCTCATGTATTGCGTGAAAGTTGAAAAAGTTTGAGAACATCAAAAGTATGAAACAATTGCTTGGCTTGTCATCAGGGTTGTGCATGATTTGAATATTTTGTGTGATGAAGATTGAGCATAGCCAGACTATATGATTTTGTTGGGATAACTTTCTTTGGCCATGTTATTTTGAGAAGACATGATTGCTTTTATTAGTATGCTTGAAGTATTATTGTTTTTATGTCAATATTAAACTTTTTTTTGAATCTTATGGATCTGAACATTCATGACACAATGAATAAAATTACATGGATAAATATGTTAGGTAGCATTCCACATCAAAAATTCTATTTTTATCATTTACCTACTCGAGAACGAGCAAGAATTAAGCTTGGGGATGCTTGATACGTCTCCAACGTATCTATAATTTTTTATTATTCCATGCTATTATATTATCCATCTTGAATCTTTTATATGCATTTCTATGTTATTTTATATTTTTTTTGGGACAAACCTATTAACCTAGAGCCCAGTGCCAGTTTCTTTTCTTCCTTGTTATTGAGTTTTGAAGAAAAAGAATATCAAACGGAGTCCAAATGAGCTGAAAATTTACGGTGATTTTTTATGGACCAGAAGAAGCCCCCGAAGCACAAGAGTTGGGCCAAAAGAGTCCCTAGTCAATGACAAGGGTGGAGGGCGCGCCCACCCCCTAGGGCGCGCCACCTGCCTTGTCACTAACTCGTGGCCCCGACGTGAAACCGATGCCAAAAATTCCTATAAAACTAGAAACCCCCAAAAAGAAACCTGGATCAGGAGTTCCGCCACCGCAAGCCTCTATAGCCATGAAAAACCAATCGGGAGCCCGTTCCGGCACCCTGCCGGAGGGGGAATCCATCACCGGTGGCCATCTTCATCATCCCGACGCTCTCCATGACGAGGCTAAGGGTATGTACCAGTAGCTATGTGTTTGATCTCTCTCTCTCTCTCTCTCTCTCTCTCTCTCTCTCGTGTTCTTGATTTGGCACGATCTTGATGTACCGCGAGCTTTGTTACTATAGTTGGATCTTATGGTGTTTTCTCCTCTCTACCTTGTGATGAATTGAATCTTTCCCTTTGAGGTTTTGTTATGTCGGATTGAATCTTTGGATGTGAGAGCACTTGATGTATGTCTTGCGATGGGATATCCGTGGTGACAATGGGATGTTCAATTGATCCACTTGATGTATGTTTTGGTTGTCAAGTAGCGGATTCCCGTGGTGACATTGGGGTAATCTATGCATAGGGGTTGGTACACGTTTTCATATTCCTTTCTCCGATAGAGATCTGGGATACTCTTGAAGTTCTTTGTGTTGGATTGAATATTATGAATCCAAATTTGTGTGATGCATATCGTATAATTGACCCACAGATACTTGTGGTGACATTGGAGTATCTAGGTGACATTAGGGTTTGATTGATGTGTGTCATATGGTGTTATTTTACAACTAACTCTAGGGTTGTTTGTGACACTTATAGGAATAGCTCAATGGATTGATCGGAAAGAATAACTTTAGGTGGTTTCGTACCTACAAGCAATTTCATCTTATGTTCTCCACAATAGGAACTTTGGAGCGATTCTTTGTTGCATGTTGAGGGATTGTTATATGATCTAATTATGTTATCATTGTGGAGAGAACTTGCACTAGTGAAAGTATGAACCCTAGGCCTTGTTTTCAAGCATTGCAATACCGTTTTTGCTCACTTTTCTACCTTTTTGTTTTTATATTTTCAAGCATCACAATTCATATTTGAAGAAGTAAGATTTGGACTTATGATTGGTGTGTTGTTTAGCTTCAAGAGTGGACTACTGCTAGTGCGACACAAAGCAGCTACACAGATCATATTGTAGATATGACGGGAAAACCGTAAGCATCACAAGTAAAATCAGGAAAGTGGAACTTGCTAGAAAATATGGACTACTATTGCCGGTACAGCTAGAAAGGCTTCGGATACTAGATCTCTTCAACTGAAGGCGCAGTACTGTTAATATCAGTGTAACTCTCAAAGGCGACATAGCTCCCCGCATTTCCTTGCTAATCTTATAGGATTCAAGTGGGCAGGCCACTACAATTCCTATTCCTATGTTTACAAAATCCTACGAAGCAAAGAGGCCCAAAGAATTGAAAGTGCCCATCACAACCGACCGAATAGACCTCTACACTTCAAATGTCCCTTCTCCTCTTCACTACAAGGAACATACTGTACTACTATCATACTCCCTCCGTTCGAAAATATAAGTATTTGTAGAGATTTCCACTATGGATCACATACAGATGTATACAGTTACATTTTAGAGTGTAGATTCACTCATTTTGCTCCATATGTAGTCCATGGTGGAATATATACAAAGACTTGTATTTAGGAACGGAGAGGGTACTTATTAAAGAAGAACAGAAGAGGAACAGCTAAAGAAGAGAAAACAGATTTTGGATAATAAAATGTCCGTTGCGCAGTGCCCACACATGATGAACCAGATGACATTAAGAATGCAACTCCCTGTTGTCTCTCTATGTGTGGTGCATGTGCTTTTCGAAAGTAAAGTAGGAACATTAGCTGACCAATTAAAGGTTATCTGTTTTAGTAATATCAGCATCATATCAGATTCGTATTTGAGCAACAAGTTTGGAATTATGAGTGGCACGTTGTTTAGCTTGATGGATTGAGGAGCAGTGCTAAGCAGCTACGATGATGGTACCGAATATAAAGGAATGTCTGCATGCAAGTCGCGTGACTTCCGTCATTTGGGTTAGTCGACCATTTCAGGCGGTTGGATGAAGATCCTACGTCTCCTAACCCTTCTTCTTCCTCATATTTGGTTCTTCCTACAGAAAACCGCATGGGCCGCC
>NC_041393.1:230481389-230487817 GCF_002162155.2 Triticum dicoccoides | reverse complement strand
CACCGCCGCCCCCACCTGTGTCGAGTTTTTTTCATTCAGCAAGGCCCCACCACTGCTAGGCCACCGCCCCCCACAACCACCGTCCCCACCCGAGCCCCTTCCCTCCGGCGAGCTCACAAAAATCGACTGACCTAATTTTTTGAAATTTAGTCTACTGTCATCTAACTAGTGTGGAATATAAAAGGGGAAAAGAATAAGCATTGCGAGTATAGTGTTGAGCGTGCGATGGCGGATCTGAAGGTGCAAACTGGACAAAGGCAACTTCGCAACCAATGTTTGCTTTCAACTAACAAGTAAGATCCTAAGTGATGGACAAGAAATCATAGTAAACCAATGGCGATCTATTTTCTTGCTGCGATAAATAAGTTGAGCAGATACGAAAGAGTACCGCCTCTAGTGCGGCGCCATGTATGCATCTGCTAAGAATTTGACGGTGTTGCGGTAGCGATGGCTTTCGGCGGCATGGAAGTAGATCTAGGAGGGCATACATTGGCGGCAGGGGGAAATATCCTGGCACAGTGGACGAGGCGGTCGTAGGAGCGGCACTGGCAAGGTGGACGACGGTGGGGATGAAGCGAGAGGACGGGATGTGAGGATCCTGGTCCGAAGCCGTGGATGAGAGAGTTCGATCTCTTGTAATGGACGACGGTGTCGGGGTATCAGCTCCGGCATGGTGGAGGAAGACGGCGATGGATGGAGTGGCGGACGGAGGAGGATGGGGTTGAGAGGGTGTTTTGGCGCCCATAGAGTACGAATGTGGAAATGGAGGGAGAGAGGAAGGGGGGAACCATGTCTTCAGGGTGCGCTTGTCTCAAATGCGAGGAAAGTTAAAAACTTAGCCCCCGTTTAAAACTTCCTACATCACATCAATATTAGTCGGTTGGGTATAGGACGGTAATCTTACATACACCGAATATTTGCTTATGGAGATTTTGGCCGAGGAGACTTTTTTTTGGTGCCCACCGTGTATGAATCTGGGTGAGACGTGATTTCGGCCGAGGAGACACTGTGTTTTGGTGCCCACCGTGTGTGAATCCAGGTGAGAGGCGGTTATGTCACATTTGAGTGAAATTACAAACCTGCCCCTATCAAGACCTATTGAAATCGAGCCAACATGTGTTGCATGTCAGGGATAGGTGGTAATTTCCATCTCCCATATTTTGGTTTCGGGCGGATACTACGAGTTTGGCCTCTTCATTCAATTTTTTGAGAAAAAGCTTGCATGTTTACCATGCCAACTCAATTCCAATCTATTTGTATTCTATTTTTGTTCGGGTAGGATCTGTTTTCGATTGGAATAAAATTCTATATACATCATTTTTTATATATAGTTTCAAAAGCATAACAAAGAATTCTGCTCCTTTATATATATAATATGATTTACAAATACAATGGTATCAAAATCATAAGGTCGAATTCAGAAATTTTAAACCAAATATTGTCTACTAAAATGTATGGATCAGTAATATCTACATATTAAATAACATAGATGCGCGTGAATTCATATGAGTATGCATTTTTGATAGAACAACTTTGGTTCGAGTATGAATTACATGTATCATCATCTCGAATTCAAATATATGAATCCCTTTTATGTTGACATTTTCTATACACGCAACTAAATATTTGAATCTCCTTTCACACCCATCTCTCTCGCATGCTCCTTCATGTAGCTATCACTCTCTTTTCTCCAGCTCACCCACATGCTCACTTCATGTTTCTCCTATTTTCGCAAACATGGTCTACGTCTCCCTTGAGAAGTGCCACACTCTCCCTATCATTATACATTACACGGTTTTCATTATCTCTCATGTCTATATCGTTCTCTGGTATCACAAGGTACCTAAGCTTTCTTTTTCACCGCCACACACACACTCTCACTCATCTTTCACTTTGTCTTTCTCTCTAGGGTTCTCTCACGCACCCTATATCTCTCTTGATATGACTCCTACCACTAAAATTACTCTCTCCCGCACACACAATGTTTGTTGCGGTCTCCTTTCCGTCTTCATCTCAGTTATAAAACTGACATTATTCATTTGTTTACCGATCAGAAAAACTCTCCCCCCTCCCATTCTCTCTCTCTCTCTCACACACACACACACACACACAACTCCTGCTTCCACCCCCCTTCCCGACTACCATCTCTCTCTCTCTCACACACACACACAAAATTCTCACTTTCGCACCCCGACTCATATTTCTCTCACAAACATTGATCGACTAGCCTCCAGATTGGTTTATACACCCGCACACTCTTGCTTCCACTATCTCATACATGTCTCTCTTGCGCTCCTAGTATCTATGTAGATTTTTGTCCCTTCTTGAGACACACCCTCTCGATCGTGCACACACACACACACACACACACACACACGCACACACACACATACACACACACACTATCGCCTCATTTTATGGTGATACCTCTCGCACACACACTCTTTGTGTCTTTGTCACACACGCACTCCATCCTCCTCCTCTCTCCCTCTCTCTCACACACACACGCCACACACACATGGGATTTTTGCAACAACTAGCAATATGCCCATGCGTTGCACGGAACATCAAGATGCATTTGTATGAGTAGTTTATCTTGTGGGAGAAAAGGATGAATGAGGGAAGGCCTTATTTGCAAATGTGGAGAGGGGTGTGGGTATCTTTTTGCAAAATTGCCATAGTTTCCTCTCTATCCGTCAGATATAAATCGGACGACCTATATTGCAGGATGGCAGGCACACCATCATCACCAACTTTGTTTTTTATAAGAGTCGAGGACTTGGAGCAGTGCTTATGCAGGAGGGAAGAGTTGTTTCATATGCCTCACGGCAGCTTAAACCCCATGAGTTGAATTATGCTACCCATGATTTGGAGTTAGCACCCGTAGTGCATGCACTGAAGACATGGAGACACTTTCTCATCGGAAACCATTGTGAGGTGTACACGGATCACAAGAGTTTGAATTATATCTTCATGCAGAATCTCAGGCAAAGGAGATGGTTGGAACTCATCAAGGATTAGGATATGAGGTTGATCCTTGAAAGGCTAACGTAGTAGCCGATGCGTTGAGTCGCAAGAGTCATGTTAATACACTCATGACCGGAGAGATACCCCAGGAGTTAGCAGAAGATCTTCGTGAGCTATGTTTGGAGATAGTTCCGAGAGGCTATGTAGCAGCATTGGAGATTCCGTCTACTTTGATGGATAAGATCAGAGAAGCTCAAAAGACTAACAAGGAGATTGACGAGATAAAGGAAAGGATGAGCAAAGGAAAGGCTAAAGGATTTTGTGAGGATGAGCATGATAACTTATGGTTTGAGGACCGCCTTTATGTGCCCAATGATCAGGAGATCAGGAAGTTGATTCTGCAGGAGGCCCATGATTCGCCATATTCGATTCACCCAGGAAATACCAAGATGTATCTGGATTTGAAGGATAGTTTCTGGTGGACCGGAATGAAGAAGGATATTGTGGAGTATGTAGCAGTTTGTGATGTATGTCAGAGAGTGAAGGCAGAGCATCAGAAGCCAGCAGGATTGCTACAGCCATTGCCGATACCCGAATGGAAGTGGGATAAACTAGGCATGGATTTTATCACGGGATTGCCCAGGACTCGTTCAAGCTATGCCTCGATATGGGTTGTAGTCGATCGTTTGCTGAAGGTAGCTCATTTCATCCCAGTGAAGACCACTTACACCAGTGCTAAGTTGGTAAAGATATACATGACCAGGATCGCATGTCTGCATGGAGTTCCGAGGACCATTGTATCAGATAGAGGAACCTAGTTTACCTCAAAGTTCTAGAATCAGTTGCACGAAACCTTGGGTACCAGGCTAGAGTTCAGTACAACCTTTCATCCACAGATAGATGGATAGACCGAGAGAGTCAATCAGATTCTGGAGGACATGTTGAGAGCTTGTGCGCTAGATTATGGATCTAGTTGGGACGACAATTTGCCATATGCAGAGTTCTCTTACAATAACAGCTATCAAGCCAGTTTGAAGATGGCCCCTTTTGAGGCTTTGTACGGAAGGAGGTGCAGGACACCGTTTTTGTGGGATGAAGTTGGAGACCGTCAGTTGTTTGGACCAGATTTGATAAAGGAGTCTGAAGAGAAGGTTAAGCTGATTCGTGATAGACTCAAGGTAGCCCAGTCCAGGCGGAAGAGCTATGCGGATTCTAAATGCAAGGAGACAGTTTACGAAGTCAGAGACAGAGTTTATCTTCGTGTGTCCCCACTTCGAGGAGTTAAGCGTTTTGGAGTTAGCACCATGTTTTGTGGGACCATACAAAGTTTTGGAACGTATGGGAGAAGTTGCTTACAAGCTGGAATTACCCGAAGGATTGTCAGGAGTTCACGATGTGTTCCACGTTTCCCAGTTGAAGAAGTGCCACGCAGAGATGGCTGATTTTCCTCTAAGAGATATAGTGCCACTGTAAGCGATTCAGTGGATAGCGATTTGACCTATGAGGAGAAACCAGTGAAGATTCTCGAGTTTGCCAGCCGAGTCACACGCAATAAGGTTATCAAGTTCTGCAAAGTTTAGTGGAGCCACCATACCGAGGATGAAGCCACCTGGGAGCGAGGGGAAGACCTACGGAAGGACCACCCACACCTATTTTCTAGCCAACCCGAATCTCGAGGGCGAGATTCATCTTAAGGGGGGTAGGTTTGTAACATCCCAAATTTTCAATTTGGAACGTTATACATTAGATCATCATTGCATATCATATTTTATTGTATTTTGGCTTGATCCTAGAAATTCCACGCAACTCAAGGACCCAAGGAGAGAGTTGGGGATTTCCTTATTTTCATATTTGAGTTTTTTCTCAAATTTAAAAAGAGGATCGTTTGATTTTAATCATTTTCTCTTCGAATATTTCTTTTATAAAAATAAAAGAGAGGGGATAAAATGACTTTCCCAAAATAAAGAGATATTGGAATATTGAAATCAAATAAGTATTTTTATTCGGAGTTTTATCGCTATTTTTTTGAATTAGGAAAAATGTGCGTTTTTCAAAATTGCATTAGAGGCCCAAATAAATGTTCACTTCGTCCGCTATATTTTTAGAGGACGGGGAAAATTTATTTCCGGATTTTTGGAGTACGTTTAGTATTTCTTTTATTTGTTTTTCTGCATGGAATTATTAAAAAAAGATACCGCCTTACCGGGCCGTGTCCGACCCGTACACTGTACCCGGCCGACCCTTTAAAGGCCGACCGCATTACCTTGCTGAAAACCACTTGTCATTTACTCAACTATGTTAGAGCCCATAGTAGCTTGTGGCTGCACACGGAAGTTTCTAGCATGAATAATCTCAGTTCCCTTTGAGCCTGGGTGGCGGTCCATAGGAAAATCACACGGATACCCCGGGATTTCCAAAAATACAAAAGACAACACTGGGTTCCCCAGGTGCCTCAATCCACCCAGATGTGTATTAAAGTTGCCACCTTAAGTAAACCATTAATTAACAATCTCAAATCTGTCATGGATACACTCAAAGCCAATCCACGTCTACGAGCATAGCATGGCAATATAAGCAACGCGTAGAAGTAACTCCCAAGGGTTTGATATTAAACAGGGCAATAGGTTCTATCTCAGCAACTACTTCCCAACCCACAAGTTAATGACATCCTAATCATGCAATGTTTGAGGATTGAACTAATTCATAAAAACTGGGTATGAAAAGAGTATGATCAATGTGTTACTTGCCTTGCTGACGATCCGTGAATCCTAGAGACTCATATTAACACGCTTCGCACTCTGGGAATTCTATCGCAAACAAACAATAACATACATAAGCAACTAGCAAAGATGCACAAGCAAAACTCCAAATAAAAGAGATTAACCAGAAAGTTCAACTTAAGAACTCCGGTTTGCAAAAAGAATCAAATCAAACGGAGCAACGAAACTCAAACGGCGAAAGAAACAAGATCCGTTTACTAATCTGAACTAATGTCAAATTTTTACAGTACCAAAACTTTGTTTAAGTTGATTAAACAGAAAGAGGGTCTCGAGACGAAACTCTAGGCATTTGAATCACCTGATTCCGACTAACGAGCGCGAAGAAAAACAGAATCTAAGATTGGATCAGAAATCGCGACTGATAAATAATCGTAGATAAATCCGATAAAAGAAATCTGACGAACAGACTAACGAACGAACGTTCGTTATCTGTAACTAACAGAAGAAAACCGTTCGTTTAAACGAACGTATGGACGAACGTCCGCTAAATAAACAAACCGAGAAAACCGGTGAACCGAATCTAAAAAACCGATCTAGGGCTTCTAAAGAAAAACCGAACGGTTTAAAAAAACTGGAGGCGACGGATCGGCGCGGTACCTCTGGCGAGGCGGCTCTGGCGAGGCGGGGTTGGGCAGCGGGGCGGCGGGGCTCGGCGGCGGTGGCGGTTTGGGCGGGGGTGGC
>NC_041393.1:230409495-230480807 GCF_002162155.2 Triticum dicoccoides | reverse complement strand
AGTCCGGCTCGGACTCCGGTCCGAGCGGCGGCGGGGAGGGCGCGCGCGTGGGGGTGGCGGCGGCTGGGCCGGCCTGCTCGGCTGGGCCTTAGGCCCAGTCAGGCGCGGGGAAGTTTTTTTTTTTAAAAAAAATTCGCCGACAGAAAAATAAAATCCTAGAAAAATAAAAAAATAAAAATAATAACCTAAAAATGCCAAAACAAAATTTCATCGTCTAAATAAAATATTTAGAACGAGATGAACATTTTCTTGGCCCTAAAATGCAATTTTAAAAACGTGCATAATTTTCTAATTCAAATAAAATCCAAATAAACTCAAATAAAATCCAACAAATGATTTTAACATTTTTCCTCCAATATTTCAATTGTTTTGGAGAAGTCATATTATCTCCTCTCATTTATTTTATAAGAAATATTTTTCAGAGAGAAAAATAATTAAAATCAAAATCCTCGTTTCGCTATTTGATACAAAATCAAATATGAAAATCGGGAAATCCCCAACTCTCTCCGAGGGTCCTTGAGTTGCTTAGGATTTCGAGGATTGCGGAGCGGAAATGCAATAAAATATGATATGCATGGATGATCTATGTATAACATTCCAAATTGAAAATTTGGGATGTTACAAACCTACCCCCCTTAAGATGAATCTCGCCCTCGAGATTCGGGTTGGTCAGAAAATAGGTGCAGGTGGTCCTTGCGAAGATAATCCTCTCGTTCCCAGGTGGCTTCCTCCTCCGTATGGTGGCTCCACTGAACTTTGCAAAATTTGATAACCTTGCTGCGAGTGACTTGGCTGGCAAACTCAAGAATCTTGACTGGTTTCTCCTCATACGTCAAATCACTGTCCAGCTGAATTGCCTCTAAGGGCACTGTATCTCTTAACGGTATATCGGCCATCTCATCATGACACTTCTTCAGCTGTGAGACATGGAACACTTCATGAACTCCTGACAGTCCTTCAGGTAATTCCAGCTTGTAGGAAACTTCTCCCATCCTTTTCGTAACACGATATGGTCCTACAAACCTCGGGGCTAATTTTCCCTTAACTCCAAAACGTATCACTCCTCGCCAGGGTGATACTCGCAGATATGCTCTGTCTCCAATTTCATAAGTTACCTCCTTGCGTTTTGAGTCTGCATAACTTTTCTTCCTGGACTAAGCTATCTTCAGTCTATCCCGAATCAACTTAACCTTCTCCTCAGACTCTTTGATCAAGTCTGGGCCAAACAGCTGTCGGTCTCCTACCTCATCCCACATCAACGGTGTTCTGCATCTACGTCCATACAAAGCTTCGAACGGTGCCATCTTCAAACTGGCTTGGTAGCTATTGTTGTATGAAAATTCTACATAGGGCAAATTGTCATCCCAACTAGACCCATAGTCTAGCGCACAGGCTCTCAACATATCTTCCAGTATCTGGTTGACTCTCTCGGTATGTCCATCTGTCTGCGGGTGGAATGTTGTACTGAACTCCAATCTTGTACCCAAAGTTTGGTGTAACTGATGCCAAAACTTTGAAGTAAACTGCGTCCCTCTATCTGATACGATGCTCCTCGGAACTCCATGCAAACATACGATCCTGGACAGATATATCTTGGCCAACTTTGCACTTGTATAAGTGGTTTTCACTGGAATAAAATGAGCCACTTTGGTCCAGCGATCCACTACTACCCATATTGAGTCATATCCCGCCTTTGTCCTGGGTAGTCCGGTGATAAAGTCCATGCCAAGATTATCCCACTTCCATTCGGGTATCGGCATAGGCTGTAATAGTCCTGCTGGCTTCTGATGCTCTGCATTCACTCTTTGACATACATCACATACGGCTACATACTCAGCGATATCCTTCTTCATACCAGTCCACCAGAAACGTTCCTTTAAATCCAAGTACATCTTGGTGTTTCCGGTGTGTATCGAGTATGGTGAGTCATGAGCCTCCTGAAGTATTAACTTCCTGATCTCTGGGTTATTGGGCACATAAACTCGGTCCTCAAACCATAAGATATCGTGCTCATCCTCGCGAAAACCTTTGGCCTTTCCTTCGCTCATCTTCTCCTTTATCTCGGCAATCTCTTTGTCCTCCTTCTGAGCTTCTCGAATTCTGTTTAACAAGGTCGACTGAACCTCCATTGTTGCAACGAAACCTCGTGGAACAATCTCCAATCGAAGTTCCATGATATCCTCAGCTAACTCCCTTGGCAATCCCTTACTTTCAAGTATATTGGCATAACTCTTCCGACTTAAAGCGTCTGCTACAACATTGGCCTTCCTTGGATGATAGTGTAGCTTCATTTCGTAATCCTTTATAAGTTCCAACCATCTCCTCTATCTAAGTTTCAGCTCCTTTTGGATGAAGATACATTTCAAACTCTTATGATCCGTGTACACATCACAACGGTTCCCAATAAGGTAATGTCTCCAAGTCTTTAATGCATGCACTACGGCTGCTAACTCCAAATCATGGGTGGCATAGTTCAACTCGTGGGGCTTCAGTTGTCGTGAGGCATACGACACAACTTTTCCATCCTGCATAAGCACACATCCCAGTCCCAAGCATGAGGCGTCGCCATACACTTGATACTCCTTATGTATATCTGGCAACGTTAGTACTGGGGCTGTAGTGAGATGTTTCTTCAACTCCTGGAAACTTGCCTCGCAATCTCCTGTCCATTTAAACTTAGTATCCTTTTTCAATAGTTCAGTCATTGGCTTTGCCAGCTTGGAAAAATTCTCAATGAATCTCTGATAATATCCCGTGAGTCCAAGGAAACTATGGATCTCGCCAACTGAAGTGGGTGCCAACCATTCAGTGACCGACTGAACCTTGCTGGGGTCCACTGCTATACCTTCTCCTGATATAACATGCCCCAGAAATCCAATCTCCTTCAACCAAAATTCACACTTGCTGAACTTGCCGTATAACTGGTGTTCCCTGAGTTTCTCGAGAACTAATCGCAAATGCTCCTTGTGTTCCTCTTCATTCTTCGAGTATACCATAATATCATCTATAAACACCACAACGAATTTGTCCAAATACTCCATGAACACTTTGTTCATCATACTCATGAAATAGGCAGGGGCGTTTGTTAGTCCAAACGACATTACCGTATACTCGTATAATCCATACCGTGTGGTGAACGCTGTCTTTGGTATGTCTTTCTCTCGGATCTTCAACTGATGGTATCCTGATCGTAGATCGATCTTTGAAAACACCTTAGCTCCTTGCAACTGATCAAACAGATCATTGATCATCGGTAGTGGATACTTATTCTTAATTGTTACTTCATTCAAGGCTCGGTAATCAACAACCATCCTCAGGGATTTATCCTTCTTCTCGACCAAGAGTACTGGAGCTCCTCAAGGTGATGAACTCCTTCGAATATAACCTTTCTCCAACAACTCCTTAATCTGCTTCTTGATTTCCTCCAGATCATTTGTGGGCATCCAATAGCCTCTCTTGGATATTGGCCCTCTACCTGGCAATAGCTCTATCGAAAACTCAATGTCTCGATCTAGTGGCATGCCTGGTAACTCTTCTGGAAAAACATCCGGGTAATCCTTTACTATAGGCACTTCCTCCTGCACAACTCCTATGAGGGCATTCACTTGGGTTCTCCTAGGAACATGCCTAGATACGTACTTAATCCTTTTCCCCTCCGGGGTCGTGAGATAAATCGACTTACTAGCGTAGTCAATACTTCCTCCATACCTTGACATCCAGTCCATACCTAATATCACATCCAATCCTTGTGACTCCAAGATAATTAGGTCAGACGGAAAAACATGTGTCCCAATGGTTAGGGGTATCTCGTTGCACCATCGGCTAGCCATATACTCTGCTCCAGGCGAGCTCACTAGAAGAGGGGTCCTCAGGGTTTGGGTTGGTAGTTTAAACTTATCCACGAATCCCCTTGATATGTATGAATGCGATGCACTAGTATCAAAAAGAATAAGAGCGGTAAATGACTTAACCAAAAACTTACCTACTACCGCGTCCGGCTGTTCTTCAACCTCCTCCACGTTAACGTGGTTCACTTTTCCTTTGTTGAATGGATTAGGCTTCTTTCCAGCGCTCCCGTTTCCGTTTCCATTCCTTCCTTCAGGACAATCATTGGCATAGTGCCCTGTCTTCCCGCACTTAAAACAAGTAACTTGACTTAGGTCTCTCTTGGCGGGTATGGCTGGATTGGCGCGATTGTTGTTAGCTCCGTTCCCATTTCCATTCTTAGCGCCATTGTGATTATGCGATCCTCCTCCAGTGTGGTTGTGACCTCCATGGTTATGAATGAGCCCTCCCGAATTCGGGGTTAAGCGAGGCTTCTACTGAGCTCCTGAATTATACTTCCCTTGTCCATACTTCCTCTTACGGCTCTCAACCTGCTGCTGCTTCCCTTCAATCATAAGAGCTTTATCTATCAACTCTTGGTAGTTGTTGAGGGTTGCCACCATCAACTGCATGCTCATCTCATCATTCAACCCTTCCATAAACTTCTCCTGCTTCGCGACATCTGTGTCCACATCATCAGGGGCATAGCGTGATAACTTACTAAAATCATCCACGTACTAGCCAACAGTACGGTTCCCCTGGCATAAGTTGCAAAACTCCCGCTTCTTCATCTACATAGCTCCAGTGGAAACATGGGCAGTACGAAAGGTCTGCTGAAACTGAGCCCATGTGACAGTGTCGATAGGATAGGTGGTTGTGAAATTTTCCCACCATGCTGCTGCAGGTCCATCCAGTTGGTGTGCGGCAAAACGCACCTTCTCCACATCTGTGCACCCTGCGGTGGTCAACTCCCTTCCGATACGGCGTAGCCAATCATCTGCAACTATTGGCTCGGTGCTACTGGAGAACACCGGCGGCTATAACCTTAGGAAACGGGCCAGATTGTCCACTAGTGGCGGGTTGTTGTTGTTGTTGTTGCCCTGGTTCTAAACTAGCAATTGCATCAAAGCATTCTACTGCTGAATCAACTGGGTGAGCACCGGTGGGAAAGGAAAACCAGTGTCACATCTGGGAGGCATCTGATGGGTTTAGATGGAAGAGATTAGAGTAGAGAAAAAGGTCTAGTGAGAAAGCACTACCCATATGCACATGACAAACACAATCATTTCACTCAATCAATCAAGCAAGGGCATACAACGGTCTAGAACTATCGCAAAAAGTGCTCAACTACTACTTGATACATGGGGGAAATACTACTATTATATGGTGGTCATCTAGAAATTTTGATCGGTGGAAGATTCCATGATGTCTGCTCCAGCTTCGTCTTCATAGTCATCATCACTAGGATCAGAATCAGTGTCATCAATGATGATGTAGTTGTCCGGGCAAGTGGGGTCGTCGTCTTCGTCTCCCGGTGCTGGTCCTCCCATGAATATCCTGATCTTATTAACCAGGTCATCGTTCTTCTCTAGTAGTGTCTTGATTTCCTCCTCATATCCATCGCGTGTGAACTTGAGTTCTTCCTCCAGCTCGATGATCCTAGTCTTTGCCTTCTTCAATTCCATCATGTCGGCGCACATTTGGTTCTCCTGGCGTCGAATGTGTTGGTTTATCTCCTGGATAAAAGCTGCGACGGATCTATCCTTCCTGGTGCTGATCATCTCCCATTGCTCATCTCGGCGCCCACATATTTGATAGGTAGTGTCCTTGAGCTCCCTGTTGTAGACTTCTCCAATGCGTCCCATAGTAATGTGGGCTTCCATGCTCTTGCCTAGACTCCAGGTTGGTGCATCGAAAGAAAATTCTATGGGATTAGAAGTTGGCGAGAACGTCCTTCCGGGAACTTGTACTTGAATCATCCAACGCTCCTCTTCTGGTAAGGTGGCGTTGTACGTCCCGGTGAAACTTGGTATTCCAATGTTCAAGTACCTAGTGACTTCCTTCAAGTGGCGTCCAAAAGGTGTATCCTCATCCGGTTGCGCGAACTTGTTCTTCTTCTCCGTCATCCTAAAGAGTGGAAAAGGAGGAGGGGTCAGAAATGAGTAGAGAAGAGTGACCTATGGTTTATCTTAGTGGTCGTGTCCTACACTCAACATGTGCTCTGATACCATCTTGTAGCGACCCGACCTCAAACGGTCAAGTCTCTGTGCCTCAGTGTCATCCCTGGATCAGTAATGATGACACGCACAGTACTCGAAGGATTTATAACAGAGTAGCAATCACACACTTATTACATCGAATGTCTCAAAAGAGAACTTATTAGAATAATATGGCTTAAGTCCATCTAATGCGATAATAGTGGAAGGCTTGGAAGATAAAGTGAGTCCATCAACTCCAACGACATAGCTGAGCTGCACGGCAACGACCTAACGAACCTTACTCCTCGTCTGAAAAGTCTGCAACATAATACGTTGCAACTCGAAAACGGGTCAGCACATGGAATATGCTGGCAATATAACACAGTAGAGCAAGAACAGAATAATGCTATCACAACATCCATATATGGCTAGTGGAAAGCTCTATGGTTATATTTTGCGGAAAGCAAATTTTTCCCTACAACGAAGGAATAAATTTTAATTTAACTATCATGGTGGTTGAAACATTGAGAAGGTATAACCCCAACTCAATCCCAAATTAAAGTAATTAACAACCCAACAATATTAGTTAGGAGTGATGAGATACATGTCATAACTCAAGTACTAGATACTCAAATTGTCCATAACCGGGGACACGACTAACCATGATTAGTTTGTACACTTTGCAGAGGTTTGTGCACTTTTCCCCACAAGACTCGATCGCCTCCATTGGATTTCTCGCACTGCATGGTGTTTGACAAATGGATGACCGAGACACAGTCTTTCAGAAACATTAACTCTCAACTCCGAATAGACCATACCAAACCTACAAAACCCACTACCTGCTGATCTACCTCTTAAAGAGCTTCACGTAACTTACTCAACTATGCTAGAGCCCATAGTAGCCTGTGGCTGCACACGGAAGTTTCTAGCATGAATAGTCTCAGTTCCCTTTGAGCCTGGGTGGCGGTCCATAGGAAAATCACACGGATACCCCGGGATTTCCAAAAATAAAACAGATAACACTGGGTTCCCCAGGTGCCTCAATCCACCCAGATGTGTATTAAAGTTGCCACCTTAAGTAAACCATTAATTAACAATCTCACATCTGTCATGGATACACTCAAACCCAATCCACGTCTACGAGCATAGCATGGCAATATAAGCAACGCGTAGAAGTGACTCCCAAGGGTTTGATATTAAACA
Source organism: Triticum dicoccoides (assembly GCF_002162155.2). NCBI lineage: Eukaryota > Viridiplantae > Streptophyta > Magnoliopsida > Poales > Poaceae > Triticum > Triticum dicoccoides. Next base: position 230,473,581 of record NC_041393.1, on the reverse strand, counting down.
GGGCAATAGGTTCAACCTCATCAACTACTTCCCAACCCACAAGTTAATGACATCCTAATCATGCAATGTTTGAGGATTGAACTAATGCATAAAAACTGGGTATGAAAAGAGTATGATCAATGTGTTACTTGCCTTGCTGACGATCCGTGAATCCTAGAGACTCGTAGTAACACGCTTCGCACTCCGGGAATTCGATCGCAAACAAACAATAACATACATAAGAAACTAGCAAAGATGCACAAGCAAAACTCCAAATAAAAGAGATTAACCAGAAAGTTCAACTAAAGAACTCCGGTTTGCAAAAAGAATCAAATCAAATGGAGCAACGAAACTCAAACGGCGAAAGAAACAAGATCCTTTTACTAATCTGAAGTAAAGTCAAAGTTTTACAGTACCAAAACTTTGTTTAAGTTGATTAAATAGAAAGAGGGTCTCGAGACGAAACTCTAGGCGTTTGAATCACCTGATTCCGACTAACGAGCGCGAAGAAAAACAGAATCTAAGATCGGATCGGAAATCGCGACTGAAAAATAATCGCAGATAAATCCGATAAAAGAAATCTGACGAACAGACTAACGAACGAACATTCGTTATCTGTAACTAACAGAAGAAAACCGTTCGTTTAAACGAACGTACGGACAAAGGTCCGCTAAATAATCGAACCGAGAAAACCGGCGAACCGAATCTAAAAAAACCGATCTAGGGCTTCTAAAGAAAAACCGAACGGTTTTAAAAAATGTGGAGGCGATGGATCGGCGCGGTACCTCCGGCGAGGCGGCTCTGGCGAGGCGGGGTTGGGCGGCGGGGCTCGGCGGCGGTGGCGGTTTGGGCGGGGGTGGCGGCGTATATAAAGGGGGCGGGGGCGGCGACTTGGAGGAGGTGGCAAGGCGCGGCGGAGGCGGAGTCCGGCTCGGACTCCGGTCCGAGCGGCGGCGGTGGCTGGGCCGTCCGGCTCGGCTGGGCCTTAGGCCCAGTCGGGAGCGGGGAAGTTTTTTTTTTAAAAAAAATCGTCGACAGAAAAATAAAATCCTAGAAAAATTAATAAAATTAAAAATAAGAACCTGAAAATGCCAAAACAAATTTTCACCATCTAAATAAAATATTTAGAACAAGATTAACATTTTCTTGGCCCTAAAATGCAATTTTAAAAACGTGCATATTTTTCTAGTGCAAATAAAATCCAAATAAACTCAAATAAAATCCAACAAATGATTTTAACATTTTTCCTCCAATATTTCAATTGTTTTCGAGAAGTCATATTATCTCCTCTCATTTATTTTATAAGAAATACTTTTTGGAGAGAAAAATAATTAAAATCAAAATCCTCGTTTCGCTATTTGATACAAAATCAAATATGAAAATCGGGAAATCCCCAACTCTCTCCGAGGGTCCTTGAGTTGCTTAGGATTTCGAGGATTGCGGAGCGGAAATGCAATAAAATATGATATGCATGGATGATCTATGTATAACATTCCAAATTGAAAATTTGGGATGTTACAAATAACTACTCCACAATGCATTCCCTTATGCCCAAATATGGCGAAGTTTCATGTAGTCGACGTTCACATGACACCACTAAGAGAATGGCAACATACATATCATCAAAATATCAAACACATATCAAGTTCACATGATTACTTGCAACAGGATTTCTCCCGTGACCTCAAGAATGAAAGTAACTACTCACAAATGATAATCATGCTCAATATCAGAGGGGTATTAAATAGCATAATGGATCTGAACATACAATCTTCCACCAAATAAACCATATAGTAATCAACTACAAGATGTAATCAACACTACTAGTCACCCACAAGCACCAATCTATAGTTCTAGTACAAAGATTGAACACAAGAGATGAACTAGGGTTTGAGAGGAGTTGGTGTTGTTGAAGATGTTGATGAAGATAGCCCTCCCCAAGATGCGAGAGTTGGTGGTGATGATGATGATGATGATTTCCCCCTCCAGGAGGGAAGTTCCCTCGACGGAATCGCTCCACCAGAGGGCAAAAGTGCTCCTGCCCAAGTTCCGCCTCGAGACGGCGGCGCTTCATCCTGAAAGTCCTCCCCTCAATTATTTTAGGTCAAAATGACTTATATACCAGAAGATGGCTGATACGTCTCCAACGTATCTACTTTTCCAAACACTTTTGCCCTTGTTTTGGACTCTAACTTGCATGATTTGAATGAAACTAACCCGGACCGACGCTGCTTTCAGCAGAACTGCCATGATGTTGTTTTATGTGTAGAAAAGAAAAGTTCTCGGAATGTCTTGAAAATCCACAGAGGCACTTTTTGGAATTAATAAGAATTTCTGGGCGAAAGAAATACACCAGGGGGCCCACAGGCTGTCCACAAGACAGGGGGCGCCCCCCCCCCCCTAGGGTGCACCCTACTATCTCGTGGGCCCCCTGGACCTCCACCGACCTCAACTCCAACTCCATATATTCACGTTCGGGGAGAAAAAAATCAGAGAGAAAGTTTCATCGCGTTTTACGACACGGAGTCGCCGCCAAGCCCTAATCTCTCTCGGGAGGGCTGATCTGGAGTCCGTTCGGGGCTCCGGAGAGGGGGATTCGTCGCTGTTGTCATCATCAACCATCCTCCATCACCAATTTCATGATGCTCACCATCGTGCGTGAGTAATTCCATCGTAGGCTTGCTGGACGGTGATGGGTTGGATGAGATTTACCATGTAATCAAGATAGTTTTGTTAGGGTGTGATCCCTAGTATCCACTATGTTCCGAGATTGATGTTGCTATGACTATGCTATGCTTAATGCTTGTCACTAGGGCCCGAGTGCCATGATTTTAGATCTGAACCTATTATGTTTTCATGAATATATGTGATGCCCCCGATTCAATCGTACACTAATCATACACGCAAATGTGTACGATCAAGATCAGGGACTCACGGGAAGATATCACAACACAACTCTAGACACAAATAAAATAATACAAGCTTTATGTTACAAGCCAGGGGCCTCGAGGGCTCGAATACATAAGCTTGATACACAAGCGTCAGCAGAAGCAACAATATCTGAGTACAGACATAACGTAAACAAGGATGCCTTAAGAAGGCAAACACAAAAGCAACAACGATCGAAGAGGCAAGGCCTCCTGCCTGGGACCTCCTAACTACTCCTGGTCGTCGGCGGTCTCCAAGTAGCAGCATCCATCGGCGGTGGCATCTGGCTCCAAGGATCCACCATCTGGTTGCATCAACCGGAAAGAACAAAGAAGGGGGAAAAGGGGGAGCAAAGCAACCATGAGTACTCATACAAAGTACTCGCAAGCATCAGATCTATACTAAGTATGCACTGGTATCAAATGGAAGGGTTGTATCTGTGGACTGAACTGCAGAATGCCAGAATAGAGGGGGAAGGCCTAGCCTAACGGAGACTAGCACCTTCAAGTAGCTCCGAGCATCTTGCAGGATGTAGAAGAGTAAAGAATAGTAGTTTAATAATTAACAAGCATGTTGTAACATTAATGACCAGAGATCCTTCCTCGACTCCCTGCGAGAAAGCAATCCCGGAGCCACATATCTCAAGTATCCATTTGTAGTTGTATAAGATCAGGATATAAGTCTGAACGTCCGTTACCGTAGACAGGGATATTAATAGATAATCTTCCCTGCAGGGGTGCACCAATTACCCAACACGCTCGATCACTCTGGCCAGACACACCTTTCTGGGGTCAATGCCCGCCCTCGAAAGATCAACACGTCACAGCCCTACCTAGGCTCAACAGAGAGGTCCCCGCCGGTCTACATCCTAAGCACTCCGGGGTCTTGGGCCCATCGCCCGCAGCACTCCGGGTTGTTGCGAGCAGGGTGGATACCAGCACGATCTGATCGTGCCACACTGCTGAACTGGACGTCTGACAAAGCTTCGGCTGATACTGCGACATAGAGGCCCATATCTATTCTCACGTGGTGGTTGGTGCGTAAAGGCCAAAGGCCAACTCGGAACAAATACCCAAACCATAGTGTATTATTAGCTTGTGGAGACGAGCAGACACTCACGATCTAAAGTGACCCCGTCGCCCCGTCTCGTGGACTTACGACAAGGGCCTAGAATGCCCGGCTGTGCCACGTCATTATCTTGCGGGTGCTCTTCGGGCCCGCTCAACTTTCACCAAGGTCTCAAGTAAAGTCAAGGTAACCGTGTGTCCAAACATCAATGGGAAAACCCGAGGAATCACCCCGGTGGATTCCAATCAATGTAATCATCAAGGTGAACGTAAGAGGGACCACCCTCGAGGTTCACACTTGAGGTGTTGAACGACACAACCGTATCGGGAATGGTGAAAGAGGAAATGACCCTCGATGACCATGACCGAATAGCTACACTACAGAATTATCATCAGGAGTGCGTTATGAGGGATCACCCTCGGCACTTGATAGTAGCTCTGCAGAGTCGAGCAACTAAAGGGGCGTGATGTGATGTGAGGTGTCAGGCTCTGGTCGTCGATCACGCTGATCGAGTCGTCGATGATGAAGCAGGGGCAACAAGGACAAGTACTGGGGGTCACTGATGGATCACTAACCAACCTATACTAAGCAGTTTAGGATGAGCAGGTAGGTAACAATAGCAGGTACAAAAGCAGACTATGCATCAGAATAGGAGCAAACAATAACAGTAGCAAAATCTAATGCAAGCATGAGAGTATAGAATGGGCGATATCGGGATGATCAAAGGGGGCGCTTTCCTGGTTGCTCAGACAAGAAGGAGGGTCGTCGGTGACGTAGTCGATCACAGTGGCATCAAGATCGGTCTCGGGGTCTACCGGAGAGAAGAGGGGGAAGAAACAGTAAATACATAGCAAGCAAGAGCATAACAGGATAATAGACAGAGCTAGACGTGTTCTAGCGCGGTGCTACATGCTACCGGCGAAGGGGGGAAACATCCGGGAATGTTTTCCTGAAGTTTGGCATTTACGGGAAGACGAAACGGATGGGAAAGGTTGCATGTTTGCTATGCTAGGGGCGTGTGGCGGACAAACAGTCCACTTATTCGGATTCGTCTCATTGTTCTGAGCAACTTTCATGTATAAAACTTTTTCATCCGAGTTACGGATTAATTTATATGATTTTTCAAAGGTTTAAACTATATATTGGATTTATTTAATATTTCAAAAATAATGCTTAAATGCTAGACGCACCCAGCACAGGGTACACAAAGTGCACCCAGTGGCTGACAGGTGGGCCAGGGGGTCCTAGTTGACCAGTCAACATTTGCCTAGTCAACAGGGCGTGGGCCCCCCTGTCATTGACTATTCAGACTAATTAATCCAGTTTCCAACTAAACATGTGATTAGGCTAATTAATCCGAATTAATTAAATTAATTAATTAATTATTATTACAAAACATTTTTTAACTCTTTTTTTGCCAGGGCGCTGGGCCCAGCAGCCAGTGGCCTAGAGGCCATAGCGGGGCGGTGGGCTATCGGCTACGGGCGCTGGGCGCGGGCGCCCGTATGGGAACCCGGGGCGCAGGCAGAGGTCACCGGGGCATGGCGGGGCGCTAGAGGCCGGCGAGGTAGGGGGAAGGGCCGGCCAGCGGCGGGGCCGGGTCGACCATGCTACAGGGGAAGAGGCCCCGAGCGCGGCCATGGCAAGCAAGGCGCGAGGGGGGGGGCAAGCGGGCGCGGCCTGGGCGTTGCGGGGAGCGGGAGGTAGCGGGAAGGAGCGGCTGCGGGGCGGTCCGGCGAGCAGGGCCGGCGACTGGCCGTGGCCAGTGCGGTCAGCAGAGGAGGCGCGGGACAGGGTTCAGAGGCGAGTTTGCGCGAGGCAGAGGCAGGGGTTGCGGGCGGTCGGGCGCCGATGGGCGGGAGCGACGGCTACAGCGACAGACAAGAGAGGGGAGAGCAGGGAAAGAGGCTCACGGCTGTTGCAGAGAAGGCCCGGGGACGGCTCGAGGTGCTCGGGGTGGCACAAATCGACAGCGAGCTTCGGCGCGTCCGGAGTTGGAAGACGATGCCGGCGCCGGCGTTGTGGAGCGCTCCGGGTCTCGTGGTTTGACGGAGAAGGAGCAGAGGACGAGGCGGAGCTCATGGTCACATCGGCTTGACCCAGGAAGGACGGTGGCCATGGCAGGGCGAGGTGGCTGACGGCGAACGCGTTCGGTGGGGGATAAAGGGATCTGGGGAGAGGGAAAGAGGAGTGGGGAGCGAGGGGGCAAGTGGGAGAGGGGATTGAGGGGGCGCGGCATCAGCGACCTTATCCCCTCCGAGGACTGTAGCGGCGCGGGCAGGCGAGGCGGTCAGGGATGAACGCGAGCACCCGGTCGTTCGAACAGTGGGGAGGGAGACGACCGGGGGAGTGGGGGTTGGTGGAGGTGGGCTGGGCTGTGGTGTACTGTAGCTAGCAGGCCTAAGTGCACAGGAGCTTGTTAGCCCTTTTTTTAAGAAACGAAATAGTTACCTGTAATTAGAGAGCTAGCAAACGATTTGGTTGATCATGAGACTTGGCACATAATTACTTAACAATAAACTGAGAGGGCACTAGAAAGTTTGAGGGCAATTTGAATGGTGCAAACATTTTTGGAAAATGCAAAGAGTTGAAATAATGTTGTTGGACCACTAGAATAATTTCCAGGGGCAATTTGGGGATTCCAAAAATGTTGGTTTCAACATGAAAAATATTTAGGGATTATTTTCCATAGGATGAACTATTTTGATTGCATGATGGAAGAAACAAATATTTGACATGCATTTCAAAAGGAAAAATGGCTTTTATTTTAGACAAGTGTTAGATGGCAAAGTGATCATGATGACATGGCCACTATTAGAGGGGGATTACTGTAGTGAGATGTTGGGGATGTTACAATATATGTGTGTTCTTGATCCTATCTTGCAAGTCTACAGTCACCTATTATGTGTTATGATCCGGCAACCCCGAAATGACAATAATCGGGATACTTCTCGATGATGACCGTAGTTTGAGGAGTTCATGTATTCACTATGTGCTAATGCTTTTTTCCGGTTCTCTATTAAAAGGAGGCCTTAATATCCCTTAGTTTCCGCTAGGACTGCGCTGCCACGGGAAGGTAGGACAAAAGATGTCATACAAGTTCTTTTCCATAAGCACGTATGGCTATTTACGGAATACATGCCAACATTACATTGATGAACTGGAGCTAGTTCTTTATCACCCTATGTTATAGCTATTATATGAGGAATCGCATCCAGCATAATTATCCATCACTGATCCATTGCCTACGAGCTTTTCATTTATTGTTCTTCGCTTATTTACTTTTCCGTTGCTACTGTTACAACTACTACAAAAACCCAAAAACATTTATCTTTACTTTTGCTACCGTTACTTTTATTATCATACCACTTTTGCTACTAAATACTTTGCTGCAGATACTAAGTTATCCAGGTGTGGTTGAATTGACAACTCAACTTCTAATACTCAAGAATATTCTTTGGCTCCCCTTGTGTCGAATCAATAAATTTGGGTTGAATACTCTACCCTCGAAAGCTGTTGCGATCCCCTACACTTGTGGGTTATCAAGACCAATTTCTGGCGCTGTTGCCGGGGAGCATAGCTCTATTCTCTGAGTCACTTGGGATTTATATCTGTTGATCACTATGAAGAACTTGAAAGACGACCGAACTACTATTTTGCCCTCAACTACGAGGGGAGGTAAGGAACTGCCATCTAGCTCTGCACTAGATTCTCCTTCCGTTATTAGTAAGCTTGCAACACCTAAACCTGCTACTGCTATGAATTCTGATATGTCGCATGTTATTGATGACGCCACTTCTGCTATGCATGATGAAACTACTTCTGTGCGTGAACCTACTTTGCCATTAGGTGAATTTCTTGATGAACAACTTGCTAGAGTTAGGGGGAATGAAATTACTGAGGATCCTATTTCTGATGATAGTGATGATGAAGGTTCTCCCAATGATTATGTATTACCTGTTGTTCCTAAGGTTTATGTTATGAATGAAGAAGCTGCTAGGGAAATCTTTGCTTGCAATGATAGATATGATCTTAAGAAATTATTAGCTAAATGGAAGCAGCAGTCTCTTAATGCTAGAATGAAACCTGACCCTGCTTTTGCTACTTCACCTATCTGTGTTACTGATAAGGATTATGAATTCTCTGTTCATCTTGAAATTATTACTTTAGTTGAATCTGATCCTTTTTATGGACTTGAATCTGAAACTGTTGTGGCACATCTTACCAAGTTGAATGATATAACCACCCTGTTTACTAATGATGAGAAGTCTCGCTATTTTTATATCCTTAATATATTTCCGTTCTCATTAAAGGGTGATGCTAAGACTTGGTATAATTCTCTTGCTCCTGGTTGTGTGCGTAGTCCCCAGGATATGATTTATTACTTCTTTGCTAAATATTTCCCTGCTCATAAGAAACAAGCTTCCTTGCGGGGAATATATAATTTTGTGCAAATCAAAGAAGAGAGTCTCCCACAAGCTTGGGGGAGGCTTCTCCGGTTACTTAATGCTTTGCCTGATCATCCTCTTAAGAAAAATGAAATACTTGATATCTTTTATAATGGACTAACCGATGCTTCCAAGGACTACTTGGATAGTTGTGCTGGTTGTGTTTTCAGGGAAAGAACAGTCGACGAAGCTGAAATACTATTGAATAATATGTTGACTGATGAAAATAATTGTACTCTTCCTGAGCCAATTCCTGAAGTAATTCCTGAACCAATTGAGCCACCTCCTGAGCCTATTACTAAACCCACTCCAAAGAAGAGAGGTGTTTTATTTCTCAGTCCTGAAGATATGCAAGAGGCAAAGAAATCAATGAAAGAAAAAGGTATTAAAGGTGAAGATGTTAAGAATTTACCTCCTATTGAAGAAATACATGGTCTTAATATACCGCCTGTTGAAGAACCATATTGTCTTGATAACCCGACACTGGTAGTAAAGGTAAATTTTCTCTATAGATATGATAAAGTTGAAATCCCCTCTACTAAATTTCATAGCCCATGCTTAGATGAATTTGATGACTTTATGGCTAGACAAGAAAGTTTTAATGCTTATGTTGGTAGAGAGTTAAAGAATAATGCTTTCGAGATAGGACGCGTAGGCAATAATATAGCTAGAGGTAAAGATGAACTTCACCTCGTTAGCAAATATGCTTCTATGGTTGCTACTCAAGCCGAGCAAGTACTTAAAGCTAAATATGATTTGCTTGATGAATTAAATAATAAAAATGACTTTGTTGTTAGAGTGGCTACTAGAACTGGTAGAATGACACAGGAACCTTTGTATCCTGAAGGCCACCCTAAGAGAATCGAGCAAAATTCTCGGAGAAACAATTTAGAGGCACCTAGTTCTTCTAAAAAGAAGAAGAATAAAAACGATAGGACTTTGCATGCTTCTAGTGAACCTACTGTAGACACACCTGAGAATCCTAATGATATTTCTATTTCTGATGCTGAAACACAATCAGGTGATGAACATGAACCTTGTGATAATGTTCATGTTGATGCTCAACCTAGCAAAAACAATGATGTAGATATTGAACCTGCTGTTGATCTTGATAACCCACAATCAAAGAATCAACGTTATGATAAGAGAGATTTTGTTGCTAGGAAGCACGTTAAAGAAAGAGAACCATGGGTTCAGAAACCCATGCCCTTTCCTCCTAAACCATCCAAGTCAAAGGATGATGAGGATTTTGAGCGCTTTGCTGAAATGATTAGACCTGTTTTCTTACGTATGCGCTTAACTGATATGCTGAAAGGAAATCCTTATGCTAAGTATATGAAGTATAACATTACAAACAAAAGAAAGATACTGGAAGCTGAAATTTCCACCATGCTTGCTAATTACACTTTTAAGGGTGGAATACCAAAGAAACTTGGAGATCCGGGTGTTCCAACTATACCATGCTCCATTAAAAGAAATTATTTTAGAACTGCTTTATGTGATCTTGGAGCCGGTGTTAGTGTTATGCCTCTCTCTTTATATCATAGACTTGAATTGAATGAGTTGACACCTACTGAAATATCTTTGCAAATGGCTGATAAATCAACTGCTATACCTGTCGGTATTTGTGAGGATGTGCCTGTTGTGGTTGCAAATGTCACTATCCTAACAGACTTTGTTATCTATAATACCTAAATAGCTCATCCCCACTATCTTATTTCTCTTAACATGCAGCCTATCCACCTCATATGTGCCACATCAGCATTATCATCTTTAATTTTTCCAAAGCATTGCTTTTCTGGTGAGAAAGGCCCACAAGGCCCGACCGCACCGCTTCCTTATGCACTTCGGTTTCCTTCCCAATTGATTTCCCCATCAAAGCACGAGTCCATCCGCTTCCTTCTCCACTTCTATTTCTTCCCCACAGGATAAATCTTTCTCCAATCCTCGCATGTGCGGCGGCTGGATGGTAATCTCACGTGAGGGCGCTCCTCCGGATATGAGCACCAGTCCACTCGGACTCCCCTTCGATGCCTCTCAGGGCGATGGGATGTGGGCCGAGCCATGGTTCCCTTGCCGCCAATCTAGAATGTTGACCAGCGCAGCCGAATCATTCTATGCGCATGCCATCGCTCTTCTCCAGGCTCTCCTGGCGCTGGCGGCCTCGGACGATTCACAAGCGGCCTCCCCGTTGCGGCCCCGATCTGGACGAGTAGTTCGGGTTCCAGCTGGAGGAGCTATCAACATCAAGGTCCGTGATCCCAACCCGAAGAAATGCCTAAGCATCTCTTCTCCTTGCTCTCTCTCGATTTGTTTTCAGGAGCAGCCGGTATATATCCATGCCTCAAACAGAGATTGGGTTCTTTGACTTCGAGCTACATATCCGTGCCACAAGTCATCGACCCAGTTTCGGGATTAAACAATTTGTCCAGTTCTATGTGGTTCGGCTGTGATTGCCCCTTTGATGATTTGTCTGCACTATTGTTCGTGTTCAAAGTTAATATAGTTTTTATTTTATTTTATTTACATGCATGGCCATTCTATTGTTCAGGTTTGGACATTTTTTATTGAGGCAACTCCTTTTTGTTTTAGCTCTTCTGCTTTCAGGTATGTATATGTTTTGCCTCCTGTCTTCTCCACAGTTGCCTCTCTCCCTCTTCACCTTCTCCAGCCTAATATAAATCCCACTGCTCTCCTCTAAAAGGAAATAGATGTGTTTATTTTCCCAGGTAACCGCTACAGTACATTTCCCGTTTTATCATTGGAGCTGCTCATGAGTCATGACCCAGCTCGATAGTCGCTGGGTTTTGCCCTTGGATATTCGGCCACATCCATCGCATGTTGGTGCCCTGCATGTTGACCGGGACATACCTGCGTCCTCACGCCACAACCCCTGTCCGTACATGCTTCCTCAGCAGCCTCCTCATCGTACCTACAGCCCATCAAATTGTTTGCAAAACGATGCTGAATTGGAACTATATGTATGGCCTCTTTTTCTGCGGTTTGTTCTTGCAATCATGAGCCAGAGGTTGGAAACATCCTAGGTTGGTTCACGTCTGCGCCGTCGACGCCACCTGCAACCTATTTCAAGCCCCTCTGTACAAGGTTCTCCCTGATTCCTCCATTCCAATCTCCCTGCACCATGTTGTTCGTTAGATTACTACCATGCATTTGACCTGTTGATCGTTTTCGCCCTGCTTTCCTTCAGTATATTTAGATAATCAATGTTCGTATCATGAATCACGTCTTTGTGTTGATATTTTTTCCCTAGCTCATCACTAAGTAGTCATGGATTCTTATTTTGCTCTTCTTTTTTTTGACTGGGTGTATATAGTATAAACAGACATGCATACGCACTGGGTTCAGACTTCTGTATGAACTGAAACAGGGAATTAATCATTGTGCTTTGTTCCAAACTAAAAATAGAGAAAAGTGGACAAATGATTGGTTTGCAAATATACATAGCCGCAGGCAAATATATTCTAGGTTGCTGATTGCACAATCTTAACTATATAACTCTGAAAATATATTACACTCTTTCTCTTGGGAGTTTAGAGCTGTTGTAGCGTTGCTATATGAATAGATGTCCAGCTCACTTGATTGTGTAATATAGATGTGTAGGTGAGACATCAAACTGAACCATAATATCAGGTTTAGAGATGCACATGGCCAATGATCTCAAACGTGTATGTGATGTTTCAGCATATATGCAGTTCTGGTCACTGACTGACAAATTCATAGAAATACAAAATCAGTACGTACATTCAGAAAAAACGTGTTATTAGTTTTAGCATTGTGGCATATCTGCAGTTCTGGTCATTGACTAACAAACTGTATAGGCCACTGTATACAAAACTACAAATATATTATGATGTGGGGCTACATGTATAGACATCATCTGCACTTTTTTTTGCAAGCTTCCACTTTGATTCATGTGTTGACCTCTTTATCTTACCTTAGTGTAGATTTCCATCTCTGCAGAATGTGAAGTTAGTTGTGTAGTTTCTTACTTAAATTTGGTTCATGACCTTTCACACAAAATTCATGAAAAAAATCCCGCAGCAACGCGCAGGACATCAGCTAGTTCTTGATATTCCCGAGGACGATAGTATGCCTATTATCCTTGGTAGACCTTTTCTTAATACTGCAGGGGCTGTTATTGATTGCAACAAAGGCAATGTCACTTTTCATGTTAATGGTAATGAGCATATGGTACACTTTCCGAGGAAACAATCTCAAGTTCATAGCATCAACTCTATTGGACAAGTTCCAACTATTATTATTGGAGGTTTTGAATTTCCTCTCCCTACTGTGAAGAAAAAGTATAGTATTCTTATTGTTGGGGATTTTCATATCCCCGTTGAGGTAACTTAGTGTTATTCGAAATTTCTCTGGTTCCATGTTACTCGGAATGAGTTTGTTAACAAGAATTGATCAACCTTGTTAGTGGATTCATTTTGATGACCAAGAGATGAATGAAACTAGAAGGCACAACCTTCTGTACCCTCTTTTTACTTTCTGTTATTTAGAATAAACAAAGCAAAAATAGTATTATCTGTCTGTTTTCTGAATTATCCGTGCAATAAAAAAATAGTTCAAAAATAGAAGTTCTCCAAATGCCCTGCAAATTTAGTATGATTTTTTCTGGAATATTTGAGGATTTTAGGCACTAAAAACACTGCAGGAGGGGCAAGCACCAGGCCACGAGAGTGGAGGGCGCCCCCCCCTATAGGGCGCGCCCCCTATCTCATGGGCCCCTGGTGGCCCCCCTCCACTTATGCCAGCACCCACACACTTCATCTTCTACCCAAAAAAATCCCCATCCAGCTCAAGCACGAGTTCTAGCTTGTTTTGCTGCGATTTTCGATCTCTTAGCTCAAAGCTCCATTCTCAAAACTGCTTTGGGAGATTGTTGCTTGGTATGTGACTCCTCCATTGGTCCAATTAGTTTTGGTTCTAGTGCTTTATTCATTGCAAATTTTTGCTTCATAGGTGACCTTCTTCTTGAGCTTGCATGTAAAAAAATTTAGTTCCCAAGCAATTCCAATGCATGATATAGGCTCTAGGCACTTGTAGGAGTTGTTGCTATCAATCTTGTTTAGTTTTATTCACTTTTATTTTGAAGTTACTAAAATTTCAGAAATTTTTAGAAAAAGAATTATGCTTAGAAGAATGTACCAAGGTGGTTCCTCGGCAAAGAAAGGGCCAAGGATTTCTATACGTGAGCAAGATGTTGAATTGCCAAGGGACGCAAATGTACGGGCTTGTGAGTGGTCATCCGATGATTTTATGGTCGAAGCAGGCTTTAAGGAGGAATTTGACGCGTATGTGCATAATGCCGAGCTGGAGGACTTCTTACAAGATAAGTGTCCTCAGTACTATCAATTGACTGATTCCTTTGTGCGGAGGTTCCAATATAACTGTACGCGTAATTCTCCTAGTGTCATGTTTGATATTTATGATACATCTTATACCATCGATTTAGAGGATTTCACAACTGCTTGCAAACTCCCGCAGTGGGGTAATATTAATGATCCTCGCAAATCTGAATTCAGAGATTTTCTTGCTAGTATTACTGTGGGAGAATCTAGGGACATAGCACAAGCCACCATAGGGAGCATTCATTTTCCTGCTATACATTATTTTGCTCTCTTTATTGGTAGATGCATTAACGGTAAATACGAAGCTTGTCACATGTGTGTCCCTGATCTGTGTGTCCTCAAGAGTGCTGTTTCAAGTTATAAAGGTTATAACTTGGGGGCGATAGTTGCATGTAGGTTGCAGAATGATAGTAGAAAGGGAGATTTCTTTGGAGGAATTTATGCAACCCGTGTGGCTAATTATCTTAATATAGCCCCACGAGAGGGGGATATGATTTTACCTCCTGTTTATTTGGATAAAGAAGCTATGTTTAACCATCATTTTCTTGAGAGGAATGAACAATTCCTCCATTATCGACTAATCTATGACAGACGCAACGTCGCCCCTGTTACTCTTCCTGCTCCCTACCTTTTTTATTATCAGACAAAAGGAAGATATGTTGTCACCAGGGAGGAAGCAGCTAAATACGAGAGGGGAGTTGAGGCAGCTCGCCAACACGCTGCAGCTCAGGAGGCGGTTGCCGCTGCATCTCAGTACAACCCCGATTTCACTTATGGATATCAGCCAGGCGATCCTTGGTACTAGACCAACTTAGGCCAAAAGCCTAAGCTTGGGGGAGTACGTATTTCTCACCGACTTTACATTCATGTTCACACATTAGTCGTCGGTGCTCATACTCTTTCATTGTATTATCCATGCTAGTTTAAATTTCTTTTTCTAGTTTTCTTCTTGTGTGTTTGATAAACCTTAAGAAAAAAAATTAGTTAGTTTAATTTCCATGCTTGTAGTAGAATTTAAAATGGAAACCCAAAAAGATTTCTAGTTCTTCTTCTTACTTGTTGGGAGTTTTCCCGTGTAAATAGTTTTATTTTCTTTTCTTTCTTTTGGGGGTCGAGAAGACTATATTGAAAATGCTTAGTGGCTCTTATATGCATGATTGTTTATTTAACTTAGAGCCCATATTACTTGTCTTCTCTGTTGAGTTGAATGCTTGTAGATTCCAGCTTAGTCCAATGCACGTGCACTTTTATTATTATAATCATCATTCGGTCGTGCAAGTGAAAGGCAATAATGACGATATATGATGGACTTATTGAGATGAGAAAAGCTGGTATGAACTCGACCTCTCTTGTTTTTGTAAATATGATGAGTTCATCGTTTCTGAGTCACCTTATTATGAAGTAAACATATTTGCAATGACATTTAGAGATTATAGTTGCTTGTGCCATGCTTGATTAGCTATGAGTTATAATTGTTTACCTTGCGTGCCAACATGCTATTAGAATGATTATGATGTGATATGATGTGATGGTATCCTCCTTTAAATGAATTGAGTGACTCGACTTGGCACATGTTCACACATGTAGTTGAATCAAATCAACATAGCCTTCATGATATTTATGTTCATGGTGGATTATATCCTACTCATGCTTGTACTCGGTGTGAATTAATTTTAATGCATGTTTACGACTGTTGTCGCTCTCTCAGTTGGTCGCTTCCCAGTTGTTTGCTAGCCTTCACCTGTACTAAGCGAGAATACTGCTTGTGCATCCAAACTCCTAAAACCCCAAAGTTGTTCCATACGAGTCCACTATACCTTCCTATATGCGGTATTTACCTGCCGTTCCAAGTAAATTTGTATGTGCCAAACTCCAAACCTTCAAATGAAATTCTGTTTTGTATGCTCGAGCAGCTCATGTTACAACTAGGGCTGCCTATATCTTCCATGCTAGGTGGGTTATTCTCAAGAGGAGTGGACTCCGCTCGTCATTCACAAGAAAGGGCCGGTAACCGAGATGCCCAGTCCCATGATCGAAAAAGATTAAAGCAAATCAAAATAATTAAACAAAACTCCCCTAGGGTTGTTGTTAGTTGGAGGCACTTGTTGTTTCGAGCAAGCCATGGATTGGTGCTTGTTGGTGGTTGGGGGAGTATAAACCTTTACCATTCTGTTTGGGAACTGCCTATAATGCATGTAGTATGGAAGATACAGCCATCTCATAGTTGTTGGGTTGACAACAAAAGTATGCCGCTCAAAATGTTATTCAATCTCTATTTTAAAATCGAGCTCTGGCACCTCTACAAATCCCTGCTTCCCTCTGGGAAGGGCCTATCTATTTACTTTTATGTTGAGTCATTACCCTTCTTATTAAAAAGCACCCGCTGGAGAGCACACTGTCATTTGCATACATTATTATTGGTTTATATTGGGTATGACTTGACTGGATCTCTTTTACCATGAATTACAATGTTTAGTCAGTCCTTGATCTTTAAAGGTGCTCTGCATTTATGGTTTGCGGTCTCAGAAAGGGCTAGCGAGATACCATTTTGTTATATCATGTTATGATTATTTGGAGAAAGTCTTGTCATCCGAGTTTTATTATTATGGCTCGCTAGCTAATTATGCTATTTATATGAGTAATTGTGAGACCTAGGTGTTATTGTTAGTATGGTTAGTTCATAATATTTGCTGAAACTTGAATGCTGGCTTTTCATGTCACAACAACAAGAGCAAACAGAATTTGTAAAAGTTTTTCTTTATCACTTTTAGTTTATCAACTGAATTGCTTGAGGACAAGCAAAGGTTTAAGCTTGGGGGAGTTGATATGTCTCCAACGTATCTACTTTTCCAAGCACTTTTGCCCTTGTTTTGGACTCTAACTTGCATGATTTGAATGAAACTAACCCGGACTGACGCTGTTTTCAGCAGAACTACCATGATGTTGTTTTATGTGTAGAAAAGAAAAGTTCTCGGAATGTCCTGAAAATCCACGGAGGCACTTTTTGGAATTAATAAGAATTTATGGGCGAAAGAAATACACCAGGGGGCACCCTCCTATCTCGTGGGCCCCCTGGACCTCCACCGACCTCAACTCCAACTCCATATATTCACGTTCGGGGAGAAAAAAATCAGAGAGAAAGTTTCATCGCGTTTTAAGACATGGAGCCGCCGCCAAGCCCTAATCTCTCTCGGGAGGGCTGATCTGGAGTCCGTTCGGGGCTCCGGAGAGGGGGATTCGCCATCGTTGTCATCATCAACCATCCTCCATCACCAATTTCATGATGCTCACCGCCGTGCGTGAGTAATTCCATTGTAGGCTTGCTGGACGATGATGGGTTGGATGAGATTTACCATGTAATCAAGTTAGTTTTGTTAGGTTTTGATCCCTAGTATCCACTATGTTCTGAGATTGATGTTGCTATGACTTTGCTATGCTTAATGCTTGTCACGAGGGCCCGAGTGCCATGATTTCATATCTGAACCTATTATGTTTTCATGAATATATGTGTGTTCTTGATCCTATCTTGCAAGTCTATAGTCACCTATTATGTGTTATGTTCCGACAACCCCGAAGTGACAATAATCGGGATACTTCTCGGTGATGACCGTAGTTTGAGGAGTCCATGTATTCACTATGTGCTAATGCTTTGTTCCGCTTCTCTATTAAAAGGAGGCCTTAATATCCCTTAGTTTCCGCTAGGAGCCCGCTGCCACGGGAGGGTAGGACAAAAGATGTCATACACGTTCTTTTCCATAAACACGTATGACTATTTACGGAATACATGCCTACATTACATTGATGAACTTGAGCTAGTTCTTTATCACCCTATGTTATAGCTATTACATGAGGAATCGCATCCGGCATAATTATCCATCACTGATCCATTGCCTACGAGCTTTTCATATATTGTTCTTCGCTTATTTACTTCTCCTTTGCTACTGTTAAAACTACTACAAAAACCCAAAAACATTTATCTTTACTTTTGCTACCGTTACTTTTATTGTCATACCACTTTTGCTACTAAATACTTTGCTGCAGATACTAAGTTATCCAGGTGTGGTTAAATTGACAACTCAACTGCTAATACTCAAGAATATTCATTGGCTCCCCTTGTGTCGAACCAATAAATTTGGGTTGAATACTCTACCCTCGAAAGCTGTTGCGATCCCCTACACTTGTAGGTTATCAATGGGCACCAAAGGTGGGCCGAGGAGGGCAACACCTACCAGGGCGCGCCTGGGCCTCCTGGCGAGCCCAGATGGGTTGTGCCCACCTGGTGGCCTCCCTCTGGTACTTATTTGCTCCAATATTTAATGAATATTCCATAAAAATTCCTCGTGGAGTTTTAGCTCATTTGGAGTTGTGCAAAATAGGTAGCTTGACGTAGCTTTTTTAGGTCCAAATTTCCAGCTGCCAGAATTCTCCCCATTTGCGTATGCCTTACATATTATGAGAGAAAAGGCATTAGAATTACTTCAGAAAGCAATATTATACAATAAAACAACATAAATAACAGTAGGAAAACATGATGCAAAATGGACGTATCAAGAGGCTCCGTGTACGACGACGACGGTGGACCGGCTCTAGTGCGTCGTACGATGTCGTCGATGAGGCAGATGTGCTGCGGTGGACGAGTGCACTAATGTAGAAGGGGAGGAGCACGAAGGCTGCGGTGCCGTGGAGAAGTCTATTTTGCGGTGGGGATAGAAAATGGGGAGTATTCAGGTGTACTACACTGGATGCTGCGGTAGGGTTGGCTGGGTAGGGTGAACCTGAAGTTACCAAAACAGCCCCCAATCAACCAGCATCCGTAGGCCTGTTCCGAAGGGTATGATGGTAACTTCTCGCTGCTCGAATCAGGGCCGCGGGAGATTTTCCCACTGACCTCAAAATTTTGTAACACCGAACTCCCCGTTTGGCGTGTTGGGTGATTGGGCTAAGCAACTAGCGAGTAGTTAACTACTAGTACTCCCCCTTTTTATCAACTCTGCATATTAGGTTTGACCAAAGTCAAACTTCCTAAAGTTTGCCAAAGTTTATAGAAAAATATAAACATTTACCATAACAAATATGTATGATGTGAAAGTACATTCAATAAGGAATCTAATGGCATTTATTTGTTATTGTATATGTTAATATTTTTTGTTATAAACTTTGTGAGAGTTTACAAAACTTGACTTTGACCAATGCTAATACGCGGACTTCAATAAAACGGAGGGAGTACACATTTGTTTTCTTAGTTTGTAGTGGAATTAATCATTTGTTGTAATCATGAAATAAATATATTAGGCTACTGACTTCAAATGTAATGGTTTATACAATTCAATAGTTAGAATCATTGTTGAGTTCCAAGATGTATACGAGGTCTATAGTACTTCACAATATGCTCAAACTCACATAATCCCAGTCAAATGAAAATCTAAATGCATTTCATAGTTATTGTCGGCGTTCTGGGAACGGGGGTCCCTAGACTTGCCTGCCTGCGGCCTGCGGCGTGGCTCAAGTGGTGGCCCAGTATGGCCCATCTTCATCAGCACAAGACTCAAGACCCTCGCGAGGGGCCAAGCCTCGCGGGGCAGACGATGCAAGGCTTCCTCAGGAATGGCCTCGCCAGGCAGGCTCGCGAGGAGGCGGAGAGATCAAGGCAGGGTACCTCGCGAGGTGCTAGTGACGAAAGCCATGACGATCGAGGCCAGGAGGGCGCCGGCCTGTGCAGTGTCCTTGTTTCCTCTTTGGTGCAAAGGGGGCAATCACAGATGCGGAGTACCAAAGCATCAGGCAAAGGTTGCCATTCCAGTGCAACAAGACCAAGGCCAGCGGAGTGGCAGGATCGAGGTCACCGTGGAGCCCAAGACGGCGTCATCACTAGTGCTTTTGGCAGCCGAAGACCAACTTTAGTCAGGATAACTTGTACTAGATGTTTCCCTTCAAAATGGCCGTTGTTGGCACCCTTCCCGCTCAATATTTGGGAAGAGGACCAGGGCCTCTATAAATAGAACTAGCCACCATCGAGGAAAGGAGGACAGATCAAGTGCTCATTAGAGAGAGAGAGGTGATCGAACTCACCCAAGCAGTTCATCGCACCTGCCCAAGAACACCTCTCGCGAGGTTGTTCTTCCCCTGTACTATTCATCATTAGCCCCTGAGGCAATCCACCACACCACACACTGGAGTAGGGTATTACACCACAACGGTGGCCCGAACTAGTATAAATCTTGTGTCCCTTGTGTTGTTCATCGTTTTCATCTTAGATCTCACGATGAATCGGACGTAGATCGGTAGGGGAGAGATCTTCGTGTGCATCCTAGAGTTCGAACCTTAAGGGTCTGCCGGAACCCAACATCCGACATTTGGTGCGCCAGGTAGGGGTGCGCCGGAGCTCTCCCTTCCGTCGACCCGTTCCCCATCAGAGCCGCGCTCTGCCCTCATGGCGGCCAACGCACCGCCCGCTCCACCTGTCGATGCCGGCGCGGAGACCAGGGGGCTCCGAGCCCTGGCCCCCGCCTTGCGACAGGTGCGGTGGCCGAACAAGTTCAAGCCGGACATGCCACCGCGCTACGGCGGGGCAGCCGACCCGCTGGCCTACGAAGAAGCCGTCCTCAAGGCCGGAGGCAACGACAAGGTCATGGCAAACTGGCTGCACATGGCCCTCACCGACGTCCCGCGCATGTGGGTGCTCCACCTGCCGGCGGCTTCTGTGGCCTCCTGGGAGGATTTGTGCATCCTCTTCCTCGCCCATCATGCTGCACCGGCACCCCCAGTCGTCGCAGCCATCCTGGGCGGATCGCAGGCACCACCTTCGAGCCGCCACGTCAAGCCGTTCGTCCGCCAGATCGGCGCCGTCCTCAAGCACCGTGAAACCCCTCCGGGTTGGGTGGAACCCAAGGCCAATTTGACCTTCAGCTCGGATGATCACCCCTCCAACACCGCCTATTCGGGCGCACTCCTGATGCTATGCACCCCCACCATCTTCCAGGTGGCCGTCACCAGGACCCTCATCGACGGGGGCCCCGGCCTCAACATGGTCTCGGTGGAGGCCTTCAACCTCCTCCACGTGCCGCTAGGACGGCTTCAACCCAGCAGGCCCTTCTCGGGCGTCGGGGGCAGTTCCACCGGCTCCCGGGGACAGATCCGCCTCCCAGTGACCTTTGGCACCCATGACAACTTCCGCACGGAGCTGATCGACTTCGACATCGTCCCCATCGGCCTCCCGTAGAATGCCATCCTCGGCTACCCAACCTTGGCCCAGTTCATGGCAGCGACTCACCTGGCGTACAACCTCATGAAGATGCCCGGGAGCAGCGGCGTCCTTACCGTGCCCGGAGACACGAGGGATGCGCTGTAGGCGCTCAAGCTTGCTTTCAAGACGGCAGCGGTGGCGCAGCCCGCCAGCGCAATGCCCTCGAGCCCAAGGGGGCTGCGCCGGCTAAGAAGAAGCAGCCATTCACCCAAGACAAGGCGGGGACAAAGCGGGTACCGGTCAACGAGGATGGATCCACTGGCGCCACCTTCACCATAGGCGCCAACCTCGACCCTGAGTAGGAGGAGGCCTTGGTGAAGTTCATGCGCACAAACAAGGAGGTGTTTGCGTGGGAGCTTGATCAGCTAGCAGGGGTCCCAAGAGATGTGATTGAGCATCATATCAATGTGTGCCCCAACGTGCGCCCTGTGAAGCAGAAGGCAAGGCGACAGTCCACAGAGAAGCAAGCCTTCATCATCCAAGAAACCCGCAAATTAGAGGCAGCGGGCATCATTCGCGAGGTCCGCTATCCTGATTGGCTAGTCAACCCTATTGTTGTGCCGAAAAAGGGAGGAAAGGAACGCATGTGCATCGACTTCACCAACCTCAACAAGGCCTGCCCGCAGGATCCATTCCCGCTCCCTCGCATCGACCATATCGTCGACTCTACCGCTGAGTGTGGCCTATTGTGCTTCCTGGATGCCTTCTCGGGCTATCACCAGATCAAGATGGCGGTAGAAGACATGGAGAAAACGGCCTTCCTGACCCCGCGTGGAGTGTACTGCTATACCTGCATGCCATTTGGGTTGCGCAACGCAAGCGCAACCTTTCAGCGGCTGATGCACATCGCCTTGGGCTGGCAACTCGGGAGAAACGCTGAAGCTTACGTCGACGACATTGTGGTGAAGTCTCGAGAGGCAAAAAACCTTATACAGGACCTGGAGAAACCTTTGCAAGCCTCCGTGAAGTGGATCTACGGCTCAATCCGGAGAAGTGCATATTCGGAGTCCCCTCGGGCAAACTCCTGGGCTTCCTCGTGTCCCACAGGGGCATCGAAGCTAACCCAGAGAAGGTTAAAGCAGTCGAAGACATGAGTCTGCCAAAGACCCTCAGAGAAATGCAGAAGCTCACAGGGCGTGTAACCGCGTTGGGACGCTTCATCTCCAAGCTGGGGGAGCGGGCTGATACGTTTCCAATGTATCTATAATTTTTGATTGTTCCATGCTATTATATTACCCCTTTTGGATGTTTATGGGCTTTATTTTACACATATATATCATTTTTGGGACTAACCTACTAACCGGAGGCCCAGCCCATATTGTTGTTTTTTTGCTTATTTCATTATTTTGAAGAAAAGGAATATCAAACGGAGTCCAAACGGAATGAAACCTTCGGGAGCGTGATTTTTGGAATGAACGTGATCCAGAGGGCTTGGAGTGCAAGTCAAAAAGCAGCCAAGGCCCCCACGAGATAGGAGGCCCCCCTGTAGGGCGTGCCCCTATCTCGTGGGCCCCTCGGGCGGCCACCGACGTACTTCTTCCTCATATATATACCTATGTACCCCGAAAACATCGTGGAGCACCACGAAACACAATTTCCACTGTCGTAACCTTCTATATCCGCGAGATCCCATATTGGAGCCTTCGCCGGCGCTCTGCCGGAGGGGGAATCGACCACGGAGGGCCTCTACATCAACATCCTTGCCCCTCCGATGAGTTGTGAGTAGTTTACCACACACCTACGGGTCCATGGTTATTAGATAGATGGCTTCTTCTCTCTTTTTGGATCTCAATACAATGTTCTCCCCCTCTCTTGTGGAGATCTATTCGATGTAAACTCTTTTTGCGGTGTGTTTGTCGAGATCCGATGAATTGTGGGTTTATGATCAAGTTTATCTATGAATAATATTTGAATCTTCTCTGAATTCTTTTATGTATGATTGAGTTATCTTTGCAAGTCTCTTCAAATTATCAGTTTGGTTTGGCCTACTAGATTGATCTTTCTTGCCATGGGAGAAGTGCTTAGCTTTGGGTTCAATCTTGTGGTGTCCTTACCCAGTGACAGAAAGGGTTGTAAGGCACGTATTGTATTGTTGCCATCGAGGATAACAAGATGGGGTTTATATCATATTGCATGAGTTTATCCCTCTACATCATGTCATCTTGCTTAATGCGTTACTATGTTCTTATGAACTTAATACTCTAGATGCAGGAAGGAGTCGGTCGATGTGTGGAGTAATAGTAGTAGATGCACGCAGGAATCGGTCTACTTGTTATGGACTTGATGCCTATATACATGATCATGCCTAGATAATCTCATAACTATGCGCTTTTCTATCAATTGCTCGACAGTAATTTGTTCACCCACCGTAATACTTATGCTATCTTGAGAGAAGCCTATAGTGAAACCTATGGCCCCCGGGTCTATCTTGTATCATATTTGCTTTCAATCTACTTTTATTTGCATCTTTACCTTTTGCATCTATATCATAAAATACCAAAAATATATTTATCTTATCATACTATCTTTATTAGATCTCACTTTCGCAAGCGGCCGTGAAGAGATTGACAACCCCTTTATCATGTTGGTTGTGAGTTCTTGGTTTGTTTGTGTAGGTGCGTGGGACTTTTGAGGAGCCTCCTACTGGATTGATACCTTGGTTCTCAAAAACTGAGGGAAATACTTATGCTACTATTGCTGCATCACCCTCTCCTCTTCGAAGAAAACCAACGCAAGCTCAAGACGTAGCACAGGCACTGCCCTTCTTCAAGCTGATGAAGAAAAAGGGCCCGTTCGAATGGGCTGAAGAGGCCGACAAGGCATTCCAAGATCTCAAGAAGTACCTTACCAGCCCTCCGGTGATGGTAGCTCCGCGCCCTCGGGAGCCCTTGGTGCTTTACCTTGCAGCCACCCCTACTCCGCCAGCACTGCCCTGGTGGCGGTTAGAGAGGAGCGCCGGGCAAAGGCCGTGCCAGCCGTCACCCCGACCGAAGCAGAACAAAGTCAAGAAAGCCTCGCGGCGACCACGACCGCAGCAGACAAGGATCAACCTCAACAGGGGGACGCACCCGGAGTGGAGGAGGCCTCGCCAGGAAACCCAGCGCTGGGGGCTCCGTCGACTCAGGAGGCACCTCAACTTCCGGAAGACGCGGGCTGCGCCAGCACCCTCAACCTCGTCGAGCACCCTGTGTACTTCGTCAACACGGTGCTACGGGATGCGAGGGCGCGGTACCCCATGCCCCAAAAACTCCTCCTCACGCTGCTGGTGGCTTCACGCAAGCTGCGACACTACTTCCAAGGCCATCCCATCAAGGTCGTATCAGCATACCCCTCGGAAAAGGTACTCAGGAGCCCCAACTCAGCTGGAAGAGTCGCTGAATGGAACATCGAGTTGCAAGCGTTTCAGCTGGAGTTCAGCACAACCAGAGTCATCAAAGGAGCCGCGCTTGCAGATTTCATGGCAGAATGGGCAGAGGCACTAGGGCTCAAAGCAGACGAGGACTGGTCTCTCTCCCCGGGAAGCGAAGCACCGGACGGCTGGGTCATGTACTTCGACGGGGCGTTCTCCCGACATGGCGCGGGGGCTGGCGCAGTCCTCATATCTCCTACTCAGGACAAGCTCTACTGTGTCATTCAACTTTGCTTCCAGCATGGAGAAAAGGTCTCCAAGAACATAGCAGAATACAAGGGCCTAATAGCGGACCTGAAAGCTACAGTCGCCTTGGGGGTAAAGCGCCTCACCATCAAGGGCGATTCGTAACTCCTCGTCAACTTCTCCAACAAGGTATACGAGCCGAAGGACGAACACATGGAAGCATATCTCGCGGAGGCCCGCAGGATGGAGAAACAGTTTTGGGGGCTTGAGTTGCAGCATGTGCCTCGCGGCACCAATCAGGAGGCTGATGACATTGCCAAAAGGGCGTCCAGGCGGTTGCCCAGGAGCCTGGCGTCTTTGAAGAGCGGCTCTTTAAACCTTCAGCGGCACCATCACTATCAAGCACAGCACAGCCTTGGGAGGAGCCCCCTCAACCGCCTGCCTCGGGAGCCCCGGCCTGTGGCCCGACCTCAAGGGCACGCCTACTCCTGGTGCTGGAGCCTCAGGAGGGATGTTGGACCGCGGAGTTCAAGGATTACTTGGTGCGAGGGATCCTGCCGGAAAAGGAGGAGGACGCGGAACGCGTGGCGCGGCAAGCCACGGCCTACTGCATCCAAGACGGAGAGCTCTACCGGAAGCGGCCGAATGACGTTACCCTAGTTGCATCTCCAAGAAGCAAGGACAAGAGCTACTGGAAGTCATTCACGGTGGAGACTGCGGCACCACTCGTCTTCGCGCACACTCGTCGGCAAGGCGTTTCGCAGCGGTTTCTACTGGCCAACAGCATTCAATGATGCAATCGAGCTCGTGAAGGCTTGTGAAGCCTGTCAATTCCACGCCAAGCAGATTCACCAGCCAGCTCAGGGCCTTCAGACAATCCCCCTCTCGTGGTCGTTCGCTGTTTGGGGATTGGACATCCTTGGCCCATTTCCTCGGGCGCCAGGTGGCTACCGCTACCTTTACGTCGCCATTGACAAATTCACCAAGTGGGCAGAAGTGGAAGCTGTCCGCACCATCCCGGCTGGCTCAGCAGTCAAGTTCATCAGGGGCCTCGTGAGCCAGTTTGGAGTACTCAATCGCATCATCACCGACAACAGTTCGAAGTTCACCAGCAATCTCTTCAAAACATATTGTGCTAACCTTGGAATGCAGATATGCTATGCTTCGGTGGCACACCCTCGGAGCAACGGCCAAGCTGAGCGCGCCAATGCGGAGGTCCTGAAAGGCCTCAAGACTCGAACCTTCAAGAAGAAGCTGGGGGCCTGCGGCAGCGGCTGGCACGACGAGCTTCAGTCCGTGCTATAGTCCATCCGTACTACCGCTACCAAGTCGACCGGCGAAACCCCGTTCTTCCCCGTCTATGGTGCTAAGGCGGTCCTTCCTCACGAGGTCAAGCATCGCTCCGTGCGGGTCCTGGCTTTCAATGAAGCACAGCAGGACGCCATGCAGGGGGTGGACCTCGTGCTTGGGGAGGAACGTCGTCGGGAGGCTGCGCTTCAGGCTGCGAGATACCAGCAAGCACTGCGGCGGTACCATTGTCGCAGCATCCGCCCCAGGACCCTCGAGGTAGGTGACCTCGTGCTCAGATGGGTGCTCTCCAGGGAGGGGCTGCACAAGCTCTTGCCCATGTGGGAGGGCCCGTCCAAGGTTGTTCATGTCTCCAGGCCTAGCGTCGCACGCTTGGAGACTCAGGAGGGGGTGCCCGTCCCGAACGCGTGGAACATCCAGCACCTCCGGAAGTTCTACCCTTGAAGAAAGGCCCAGAGCCTGTAAAGAAGGCCCGACGCCTGTGAAGCTAGATGAACCAAAAAGGCCCGGTGCCTGTGAAGAAGGCCAACGCCTATGAAGCTCATTTCCCCGAGAAAGGCCCGGAGCCTGTGAAGAAGGCCAATGCCTGTGAA
This sequence comes from Triticum dicoccoides, assembly GCF_002162155.2. Classification (NCBI taxonomy): domain Eukaryota; kingdom Viridiplantae; phylum Streptophyta; class Magnoliopsida; order Poales; family Poaceae; genus Triticum; species Triticum dicoccoides. Next base: position 230,447,038 of record NC_041393.1, on the reverse strand, counting down.
GCTCGCCGCCCGTGACACTCTCACGTAATAATGAGTTGGGGCGGTACACACCCAGGAGTCTCCGGAGAGCCGCCCTCGGGCCTCGGGGGCTCCCGCCCACGCCCAGTGGCAGCACTTAGCTCCGCGCTGGTGAGAAGACGTCGAAGACTAGATTAGGTGTCGGACGTGGCTTTTTCATTTGCTTTTTGCAGTTGGCTTGTTCGTCCCTATTTGAAGTTTTATTGGAATTATTGTCGTCCTTGGCTTGTGACTCTGTCTTTTTCGCCTACTTGCCTCGTTTTCTCTTGCGCAAGTCTCGCGAGGGGGCTACGCGGGCGCCCTCGCGAGTGTTTTCTGCCCCAGTCGTGTGAGGTTTTCCTATTCAAGTCCACTACGGGAGCACCCCTCCCGGTCCTTGCCCCACGGGCATCGCGACTCGAATACAGGACCTGAGTTGGTCGCCTCCGCGACCGAGACCGATAGTTACCACTCCTGACTAATCCTTGCAGGATATGAGGTGCACAGCAAGGCCTCAGCCTCGGGAAGCGAAGACCATGGCAAGTTCCCTCGAGCTAAGTAATTCCTGCACGCGAGCATGCGGCACCAAAACACAGCATAGAAATAGCGAAGATGGCATGATAACTAACAGCAACAGTCCAGCACGCCCGCACGGGGCCCTACGCCACTTTCTCTTTGCGCAGGGAAGGGAGAAAAACAAAATAGGCATGGCCTGCTCGACACCAACTCGCGGCGAGGGCTCGTACTGCCTCCGGAGCTCAGTCAGACTCCTCCTCACGCTTCACCGAGGCGCAACGGCGGATTGACCCGCTACCTCCCTCAAGGCGAGCGCGACGGCGCGGAGGCTGGTCGCGGCCACCACTAGAGGAGCTGCTGTCCGAAGGAGAGCCGCCGAAGCTTGGTGAGCCATGAATGCCGCCGACCACGCGCCTGCCGTCATCTTTGTCCCGATCATCGCCTTTGGGGTAGCACCCAGCACGGCGATCGTCTTCTCCGAACACCCTCATGTAGAGGCTGACGTCGCCATCGAACTTGAAGTGCAGGGTGCACCGCTGGCTCAGGCCACGTGCGCGGGCAAACGTTTGCCGGCCGCGGATCAGGGCCACATTCCCGGAGACGGAGACTTCCAGCGAAGCCCAGGAGGCCCTACTGCAGCAACCATCTGCTTGAAGCCAGAGGCCGCCCGGAGCGCCTGCAGGAAGTTCACCTGCAAAGAAGCGAGGAAGCTGGAGCTAGGTGCTGGTTCGGTGCGCTGACCACACGACAAACTCCGGCAGCACCTCGGCCAAGTGGAAGCGCGGCCTGGGAGGCCGCGCAGCCACGGCGCGCCTTCCCTCGACAACCAGGCGCCCATCACCGCACAGGGGATCGCCGCTGCGACCGCGGGGAGCCACTGCGGGGGCACGGGATGCTTGCGTGGACGACCTCGGCCGCACTTGGGCAGGGGAGAGTCAGGCTCTTCTCGACGAGCCTTTCCCTTCTCTGCGGCCGAGAACCTCTTCGGTGGCACCATGGGAGATGGCGAGCAGCTAGGATGGGGAGAGAGAAGGAAGCAAGGAGGGAGATGAACGGTGGAGGCATGCGCCCTCCGGCATTTATAACCGGAGGGAAGCCAACCGTCGGCCTCCACGATCGCAGGTAATCATGATCCGTTTCAGCATGCAGGGACTTGTCAAGTCGAGCGGTTGCCGAGGCAGCATGGGGAAGCAGAGATGCCCACGTCCAATCAACCGCCACGCGGCGCCCAAGGCCGCAGGCTGACAGGGCCCGCGGCGCTCCGCAGTTGCCCCTTCGCTTCTCCGCTAAGCCAAGTCCGAGCGTGCCTTGGGCCCGAGGGCTACTGTCGGCATTCTGGGAACGGGGGTCCCTAGACTTGCCTGCCTGCGGCCTGCAGCGTGGCTCAAGTGGTGGCCCAGTACGACCCATCTTCATCAGCACAAGACTCAAGACCCTCGCGAGGGGCCAAGCCTCGCGGGGCGGATGATGCAAGGCTTCCTTAGGAACGGCCTCACCAGGTAGACTCGCGAGGAGGCGGAGAGATCAAGGCAGGGTACCTCGTGAGGTGCTCGTGATGCAAGCCATGATGATCGAGGCCAGGTGGGCGCCAGGCAGGCGCCGGCCTGCGCAGTGTCCATGTTTCCTCTTTGGTGCAAAGGGGGCAAGCACAGACACGGAGTACCAAGGCATCAGGCAAAGGTTGCCATTCCAGTGCAACGAGATCAAGGCCAGCGGAGCGGCAGGATGGATGTCACCGTGGAGCCCAAGACGGCGTCATCACCAGTGCTTTTGGCAACCGAAGACCAACTTTAGTCAGGATAACTTGTACTAGATGTTCCCCTTCAAAATGGCCATTGTTGGCACCCTTCCCGCTCAATATTTGGGAAGAGGACCAGGGCCTCTATAAATAGAACTAGCCAGCATCGAGGAAAGGAGGACAGATCAAGTGCTCATTAGAGAGAGAGAGAGGTGATTGAACTCACCCAAGCAGTTCATCGCACCTGCCCAAGAACACCTCTCGTGAGGCTGTTCTTCCCCTGTACTGTTCATCATCAGCCCCTGAGGCAATCCACCACACCACACACTGGAGTAGGGTATTACACCACAACGGTGGACCGAACCAGTATAAATCTTGTGTCCCTTGTGTTGTTCATCGTTTTCAGCTTAGATCTCACGAGGAGATCAGACATAGATCGGTAGGGAAGAGATCTTCGTGCGCAACCCAGAGTTCGAACCTTAAGGGTCTGCCGGAACCCAACATCCAACAGTTATTACTTTGTAGGATGCAACAAAACCAACCATAACTATGCATTATCCATTATAAAAGCAACATTTTGAACACATCCCAATGTGTGAATGAAATGTGTAGAGAGATCTTGTGAAGATGGAGCAGATAGGGCAGGAAAGATTGTATGTATATGGGCGAGAGACTAGCAGACAAACCTAATGAGAGAGAGAGAGAGAGGAAGAAGTTAGGTCTGTGAGAAAGATGGAGACATGTAATATACGTGAGATGCGTGTGCATCCGGATTTTGTACACGTGGAAGGAGAAGAGAAAACGGGTTTGATGAGAGAGCTGGAAAAGCATGGACGAGAGGGGAAGGATCTTGTGGGTTGGGGGATTGATAATTTTGTGCAGGAGGGAGAGGGGGAGGAGTCAGTCAGCCATCGTCCATCATCTTGCTTCCAAATGGCCCCGCATTCTCTAGTGCAGTGTGGTCGCCATCTTCGATCTCCTCGATGCCCTCTTTGAAGACTGATATGGTGTGCATGCTGGGGTGCAGAGAAGCACAAGCGAGAGTGATCGCCATATAACCTTGGATGGGGATGGATTGGGTGCTCGGGGGAGGGGGAGTGTGTGTCTAGTGTGTGTGTGTGTGTGTGTGTGTGTCAGATATTCAGAGAAATCAAACCTATGGAGAGAATGTGTGTGTATGTGATGGAAAGCTACATGCTAAATATGGTTTTCAGGAAGATATTGTGTGTGCGAGATAGAGAGCGATGTGCGAGCATTGAGGTTGGCAGGGGCCGGGTGTGTAACGTCCCGGACACACCCGCCGGTGGTCGTTACTCCTGGCGGGATCTAGACTGGCCCCACAGATCAATACTAGTCTTTTCTGCGCACTTTGTCCTCACTCGTGCGCACCCGGGAGCAACTTCCCGGTCGGTCACCCATCCTGAAACTACTCCAAGCTGAGCACGCTTAACTTTGGAGTTCTGTCCGAATGGGATCCCGGAAAAGAAGGAATTCCTTATTGATATGAGTAGTCTATCATCCCTAATAAGCCAGGCTATTATGTACACCCCCACTCAGAGGAACCGACGTCCTCGTCGGGCCACAGGAACGTTCCCTCTTGGCACAACCGTGTGTGCATCCAGTCCGGTACATGTGCCATCTCGTGTGCCACGACGGGTCACAAACGTCATGAACAACATGACCGCGCACCTGTCCGCAACCATCCGTGTAACCGCGAGGGTTGGCTCTGATACCAACTTGTAACGCCCCGGACACACCCGTCGGTGGTCGTTACTCCTGGCGGGATCTAGACTGGCCCCACAGATCAATACTAGTCTTTTCTGCGCAATTTGTCCTCACTCGTGCGCACCCGGGAGCAACTTCTCGGTCGGTCACCCATCCTGAAACTACTCCAAGCTGAGCACGCTTAACTTTAGAGTTCTGTCCGAATGGGATGCTGGAAAAGAAGGAACTCCTTATTGATATGAGTAGTATATCATCCCTAATAAGCCAGGCTATTACAGGGTGACGGTGTCAAAATGTGTGCGTTGATGCATGTGTTACAAGCGATCGTGCGAGGGATGGACAAATCGAGAGAGATGGTTGTTGTGTTACGGATGCTCCTCTCTCTCTCTCTCGCACACACACACAAGTACAAATAGAAGACCCTTCTCTCATGTATACACAACGTATCTGCATCTCTCTATGTATCACTCATGCATGATCATTTGCACATTCACACCTCTCTATGTCTCTATCACACGCATACCGTCTCCACATTGCCCTTCCGCCACAACACACATATGGACACATACACGCTTTGTCTCTCAGTCACACACACACACACACAAAATCAGTATTAAAAAAACTAGGGCACTCCTAAAATATCCAAATCCAAACACGAACTGAAGCTAAATTCAAATATATGGAAATATTGTAGCGTGAAGAACTTCTCCGGGGAAAAAAGGAGAGTAATATTCGGGGATTGTTTTCACACACACAAAAAGGTTTGGGATGTCCTTCGAGTGCGACACGGTGTCACGCCGTTCGATCGACGGTGCGGCCGCGGTGCACGCGCTTGCACATGATTCTGTATCGATGTTGTGCTAACTAATATGGTAGTATAAGCGCTGCCTTCGTCTAATGTTTACGCATACTAATACGGTGTTCTTTTAAGTTTGACCAACCCTATATAAAACTAAACTAAGCTCCCATACACGCACTCATCAATATGCCGCCGCCGCCGTTGCGCATGCCGGCACCCGCCTGCTTCGGTCGAACATTTCTCGCCCGTCACCGGCGTGTCCCCGCCATCCTTGTGCCATGAAGCCGAAAGCTCACGCGCTCACATCGTCTGCAGTCCCTCCTCGCGATGCCGCCGCGCTGCCAAGCACGCGAGTAGCTGGTGGAGCCGCGTCTATGCCCGCAGCATATGAAGAGGAGGACGAGCACGTCCTCGAGCACGACGGCGAGCAGGAGCTAGTGTGTCATTGTTGTCTCCGCCCGCGCGGAGGAGGCACGCATGGTGGCTATCGCAGCGGAAGCCAGTCGCGCCCGCGCCGAGGCCGTAAACCGGGTGCAGACATGGAATCTACCTTTGAGACCTTGAATGCCACATGGATCATGCAATTTGAAGGAACAATTTGGGTCAATCAACTCTTATGCGCCATTGGGTGCGACATGGACGGCCAGAAGGGCTTCTTCAACCTCTGAAATTGATTCACTGTTCATCTTCTCTCTCGGGCATCGAGCCGCCAGCCCGCCACAGGCCTAGCCGCCTGCCGCCGCCCCACCCTCCCCTGAACCGCCTGCCACCGCCATGCGCCCCCTCCCCTACCATCTGTTTAACCCTGAGCACAATCCATTTTTTCGGCGAACTGCATTCCACACCCAACATTCATAAGATAGATCGTGGGCACCCGCTACCCTAATATAGATACTGGGGTAGCTTCTCTACCATCTTCTTCCTTCACTCCGTCGAACTTATTTCATAAATCGACTGACCCAAATTGTACTACTAATACGTATTAACTACAGTAGAAACGCGAAGATACGAGCAGTAGTACCAAATACAAGAAGACATACTAGTACTACTATACATACTAAAGAGTTCAAATAACAAGAAAGAACATAAACATAGTTCGGCCGGGGGCTCAGCACAACACACCCCTGAAATAAAACTAAGCAACTAGTCCGCTCGACATTGTAGTAGAACCAGCATGAGCAACAGCACTATCGCCTTACTCGGAGTTCGAGTCCACGTCCTCGACTTCGTCCTTGTCCCTCTTCCTCTTCCTCTTCCTCTTCCCCGACACTTCTTTGCTTGAACCGGACACTAGGCTCTACTTCTTCATCCAACACTTGTAGATATTTAAACAAAGGTAGGCATTCGTGTTGCTGCGTACACGATGTGATCTTCATCTATTGTCTTCAACTCCCATGCACGATGAAACTCCGGGTAAGGTTTCCTCAGTTGAGCATACGAAGGATCAATCATGGCTGCTGCCAGGGTTAGCATTGAAGGCTGAGAGGAGGACACCGGGCTTGCCTTCTAGAGATCGAAGGGTTGGCCTACAACGAGGCATATCCGACTCAGGACTCTCCTGTCGTTCGTAAAGTCTAGAGTAACGAATTTCACCTTTTTGTCCTTGAGGAAGAACTCAAATTCCTGGCACCTAACATCGGCATGGCATATGCGGTAGACAAAGCACACGTTATGTACGCAAACCTGGATCACGGCAGGCTTCTTCTTCTCTACCTCCTTTAGAAGCTTGTCGCTTTCCAGGACTATGGTGTACTCTACATCTAGCCCAGCGACCAACTCATCCTTTGAACTTTTGAACATGCGTAGGACGCGAGCAAGACATGCTTCCACCGTCGTGGATCTACGGGTGTAGATGATGATGGACTCATTGTCGGTGATGATTCTAACCTGGTACTCAGCAACGATCATGGAGATTTGGGAGGCCATGGAATTCTGGAGGTGGGTTAGGAGAAGTTGAACTGGTGTAATGTGAAAGTACGGGACGACTGGGAGCGAAATATTGTAAGGTAGAAGACAGGGACGAATAGGGCGTGTGAACGGCGTGGGGTGGTGGCTTTCCTGGTGGATAAACGGCTGCATGCCCCCAAAGAGTTCTCGAGTACTATGTAGGACCCACTAGATGTCATGTCTTTTAGACCCTTATCGTAGGCCTAGCGGTATAGCTTCTGCGTGTTTGCATGCCATGACGGCGCGTGCATGTAACTTCACTTAATTCCGTCAACCGTCATGCCTCCCACGACCTTCGCCTCACTCGCGCGGTCGCGCCCATTGAGACTTCGGACGGCTATAAATGAGCATTTTTTTGCCTACTCTGCATGCATGATACTCCCTCTAGTCCTTTTTACTCCGTGTAAGATTTGTGTCAAGTCAAAGTTTGTAAAGTTTTTGACCAAATTTATACTAAAAATATCAATATCTGCAATACCAAATATATAATTTGTGAAAATACATTTCATAATGATTATAAAAATATTGATTTGACATTGGGAATGTTGATACATTTTTCTATAAGTTTGGTCAAAGTAGAGGTACATTGACTTCAGACAAAACTTATATGCACACTGCAGACTAGTTCCTTCGTCCAGGTGCATGCCATGTCCTATCTAGTCATCACAACAAGGTTAGCCATTAGAGTACTACTACCTCCCTTCTTGTTTAAAGGGCTCGATTCAAAAATTTCACCTACTCTTACCAAGATAGAGGCGGTGGAATAGTTTTTGTAGTCTGCAAAAGTACTCAATTAATGCTCTCATTCTTCACAAAAAAATGTGTTTACCAATGCATTATCGCATTGCATGCATGCATGAACACTAGTAAATGACAAAGATTTTTACATGCATTAGTTAATATTCTCTTTAGGCTACTCATAGTGGAAAGTACTATCATATACTAGTATCATGTGCATGATACTAGTGTATGATATAGGACTACCTTTATAGTGCCATGCATGACACAAAGTAGCATAGTATTTAACATGATACGGTATCTACCTATGTTACTCTAACCCCCCCCCTCTCTTCTTTAATTCTTTGCCACATCAGCATGTTTGCTATTCCCGTGTGCATGATACCAGCAGTATGGTCAGCCTTAATCATCGCATGCAATAATTTATTGCACCTTGAAATCTGAACATGTGTGGGGAGTGTATGTTTTTAATGACTTGAGACTATACCTAGCCCGGCATGCAACATGACTTATTATGCACCATTCCCCATACCTCCAGGACGCCCATTCGTCTACAAATCTTTTCCTCTCCATGCGTGAAAACAATCTGCATGCTTGACTCTCCTTCTCCCTTCAGCAGTCCCACCACTCCAACCCATGTGGAAAAAATCTGCATGCATGAGACTCTCCTCCCCCCGCGCTTGTCAAATCTGTTATGACCAGCAATATTTCCTCCCCTTCCCTCCCCCGTAATTTACTCCAACAAATATGCCCATGTAGCTGTTACGTTAATCATGCAACATATCTTACGTAGGTTTGCCATTGCTCGTTGTAAATACTGCGCCTCCCACGACATTTGGAAGATCGCTCATGTTCATCGCTATCTCCTCCCCGTACCTATCACGTCGACCACCATGGCCTCGCCCCTCCCAAGCCCTAGGCACCCCTCGCTACACCGCGTGGAGGGTCACGTGTTGCTGTTCTATTCCTCGCCGCCACTAGTTGAGGAGGACGCGTTGGCGTTCAGCTCCTTGCCGCAACGCGTCGAGGTGGATGCATCGATGTTCCTAGTCTCGCCAGCACACGAGTCGGAGGACGCGTTGGCTCCCTGCTACGAGGATAATGTCATGCCGCCCATAGAGCGGCCCAGCCTTGAGGAGATTTGAAAAGAAATGGAGGTGTGGGAGGCTTTGCCTCCGGCAGAGCGCACCAAAATAGAGGCGGAGAAGAAGGCCGAGGAAGAGAAGCGCGCCATGAGGCATGCTGCCTGGCAGGCCTATGTCGTGTTTGAGAGAGCCATGCAATCGACTCTTTGGCAGAAGGCTTGTGCGAGGGATGTGAGCGTGACGAAGGACGCCTGTGCATAAGCCTCGAGTGCAGTTGGGCCCAAGCGCCTCATCTATGCTTGGCGGTACGTGGACCGGGTGCACACTTCCAGCAAGGAGGAGTACCTATTGGCACCGGATCACCACATCAGTGAGATCACCCATGCCCGCTGGCAAGCCACCAATCAGTACCTCGCGAGTTGTGAGGCTGAGGAAGAGGCGTTGTGTCGGCGCGCTGGGAAATGGCGCGCTAGGAATAATTTAGTTTCATAAGGCGATCTCATTAGTTTTGGGACGCAAATGATAAATCCCGAACGTTCGGGGATTATTAGCGTCCTTAATTAAGTATGTAAAAGGAAAAGTTTGGAAACCTTGTGTATCCGTACGCATTTTGTAACTACGTGCATATAGCACAAACTTAACTATATATCGCACTACACATCTCTCTCTATATATGCTTGCAGATTGTGCTACTACTATTACTTATGTACGTGAAAATGCACATTTTAACATTATGATGCGGTTTTTGTAAAAGTAGAAAAAATAGCACTAGTCAAGCTTCTGAAACGCTTGAATGCAAAAGAAGTGCAAAAATGCTCGTTTGATTATTTACTTTTAGCTTCCTTCTTTGTGGTTATTTCTCTATCATACTTTGTACGGAGTATCTCACTGGTCAAGAAGGCATGCAATTTCCCAAATCGCTTCCTACACCTGTATCGAATTTTTTGCCTAACAAGTTGTGCCATGCAATCGGAATTCCAACTTGAGTACTAGTACTAGGAGTACCATGGGCCAGTTCTTTTAGGCTTGTAGTTTAGTAATCCCATAACTACTACCTCCGTCCTGGTTTATTGGTCCCCACTGTAATCTGTGTCAAATTGTGACCATAAATTTAATAATGAAATGTTTATGCATGTCATCAACACTTTTATAACTTTTGTTGACATGCACTAACATTTTATCAGTTAACATGCCTAACGAGAGAACTTAGTGTTTATTTGCTAATTAATAGCATTGCATGCTATGAACTAACCACTACATGTCGTGTTTGGTACTCTTGAGTCATTGAAAACATCCACACCCCACATCTCTTATTGGTTGATATGTCAAGAAACAAGAAACGAGGTGGGAGTTAATGCAGCGCGCCTAAGTGTCTTGGGATTATTTGGTTTTCGTAAGGTGACTTAGAGCGAGTACAATAAGGTATTGTCAGCAGGCTGTAAGAAGTAAAGTAATATTTCTAATGCTTAGTTGGAGGATAGAGGATAGGTGAGAGAATGTAAGCGGGCTCTCATGCAAGAGCCAGCTGCAGCACGTGCTCCTAGGCACTATGTGAGAGTGGAAAGTGGGCCATGTATTAATAAAGTAATGATACTTGGCAATTGTTCGCCACGAGCTCAATCCTCCGAATCCCACATAACCATCAGATTTCCATCCGACGGTGGCCTGTTTTTAAGCCATTGTATTTGACAAAACCGCCACCCTTACACACGTACTGTAACTGCGTCGCGGGCGTTTGCAACTGCCATGTCTCCTAGCAAACCTTTGCTGGGGATTGGATTTAGCACCGATGGCGGTTCGTAGTCGTTCCACGCTCGGGCATTGAAGTTTGTAACTATTTTAGAATATACTACTCCTCTGGTGCTAGTAGTAGAGCAGAGTCCTACTCCACTATATGCAAACTAGGGCATAGTAGTAGGTACTATAGGAAGTACTAGTACTGTGATCACTCAAGCAAGTTGTCTGGCATCGATATGACCCTATGTTGCTGGGATGTGTCTCGTAAGTCAAGCGACATGTTGTTGTCATCATCACCTGTCCACTTCCCGCAACACATATTCGCTTCTCCATCTTTGTCCGCACATAATCGTCTAATCTTACATCCCCGCTAAGGAGCCTCCCCCCTCTTCGGAAACCCAAGCACTAAAAATGGCAGAACCGAGCAGCTTTCGCCGAAAGAGTGGCTGGAATTTGCTCCCCATAGAGGTAATCAAGCTCATTGTTTCGCGTGTGGACAATCTTAGTACCATGCCGCACGTTGCGTGCTCGTCGGGGCTGTATCGTTTACTCAAAGCCCTCAGGACGGAGCTTTTTAAGCCAACCCCTTTCTTTCTGATGCGACCTGATCTTCAGAAATGGCGTGTCACGCAACATAACAATCGTAGGGTGGTGAGCATCAACCCCCTCGACTGCGATCCAATCCTCGTAACCCTCAACCACATTAACGATATGTATTGCGTCAGCATGAACACATCTTGGATGGTGCTCGTCAACGGTCGCGGCAGCTAGATGCTCGTGGAGTTCTACACCCAGCGATTGATCCCCCTACCTTTGATTAACACTTCACAACTTTGGCACCGTGGCCCAGAATACTTGGAATCTTACAGTAGCCAACATGATACCAAGTTTGATTTGCTCAAGGTTTTAATCTGCCAAATGCCCACAAGATCTGCAAATTATAAAGACTTCAGGCTAATTGCGTTCTTCAACCGCGGTCTCGCCTATCCGACAGGTCACTGCGGTAAGTGGATAAATCTGCAGGTCCATTGCAGGATCATACATCCTCCATGGTTCTCTGATGCCATTGAAGACAACGGCTTCATTTATGCTGTGGACTCCTTCTATGGCTAGACGTATTGCTGGCCTACTCTAGTCATCGGTACAAATGGTTGTTTCAACAGTATGTTACTTTCCTATGATATCATGATGGCTTGCTTATATTACTATCGACATTTAATGAAACAATACTCATGCTCAGAACATGTTGTTCTTCAGATTGACTACAGTACGAGCCCTTTTTTATTTGACTCCAATTTGATATGATGTTGTAGGCCGCCTGGTGTCCCTACCCTTGCTAATCCTAGAACCTTGTGAACAAAAGCGGCATGGCAGTTGCAGGTGGTTCCTGGCTCGATCAGACGATGGCGAATGATAGATGATCGTTCACACATACCGGATGTGTTGTTTCGCGAAATACAATCACTGTCACTGCAAGGTCTTTGAGCAGGATCCCAGCATCTCCGGGCCTTCAAGTTTTTTGACTGGAGGCTGGTAAGTAGCCTTGGTACACGCTCTCAGTTTCTCGGACTGAATTATCCGATTAACCACGAGATAACCGACGGCAAGGATCATGATGGCATCGCGGTTTCGTTCAGTAGGCAAAACTGTGTGTACATAGCGTACCATGCGTCTCTCCATGCACCATACCCTGATATGTGCCGCCATGCTCTGCAATCCAAAGTAGGAGGGTCGCAAGTATCATACTTCGACCTGCTAGATGGAGTTTCCCCCTTAATGCACCCATCTGGTTCAAGCCGTCAACCAATCTCCATAGCTTAATAAATAGTAATGTCTAACTGGGCCAGTTAGTTAGATGTGTACACTTTGTGTAGTAGGATCTTTATTTAGTTTGATGCATACACTTGTTCTTTTTTGGTAGCCCTTTTGTAACGACGGATGATGTTTGGTTTGGAAGAGAGAGATGCGTCTTTACTCTTCTGGCCTCCTTATAGCTTCTGTTGCACCCCAGCCCTGGTTGCTGATGCTGGCATTTTCAATGTACAATCAGTAGTATATTTTGTCGGTTGGTTGAATAAATGTGTTGTTAGAATGACAAACACAATGTTTTGGAGGTCTTTGCATGGTCCGATCCTTTAGTGCCCTGTACCGTATGTAGCGCATACTATTTTTGGTACGGAGCACATTTTCCAGTTGTCGATAACATGCAGCCCACTGATGAAGGCCCAATAGAGGAGCCCATCATTAACTGGAAGGGAGGCTCTCACATGAATCCGGCCCAGATACATGCTCATGGTCCCCTAAACATAAATAACTAAATAACTAAATAAAGCTAAATGCTCATGCACCAGTTCTTTAAATTCACGATTTGAAAAGTCAAACTTTAATAGGAGGATATTATTTCCTATGAGAGTGTCGTTACATTCAGTTGATATTATTCTTAGGCAAAGATAGCGACTAGTCTTTTTTCTCCCACCATTTTCTTCCTGCAACCAGCGGACCCATGCAAATCATAGTCAACATCGTAAATAGTTTCGGTCCATTATTATTTTTCGATAAGAATGCCCAACCCAGCCCAACACATTGGCAACACCACTTTATCCTCCGCCTTGGTGCGCTTGCCGCGGCGCCGCCGTCCGGCCCTGTCAACATAGTGAATCGGGAGAGGACTGAAGTTGTGAGTATGACAGTACGGACCCACCATGTCCACTCCCGAACACAAGCAAGCACCTCTTTTACTACTCAGATGCACCCCTCGTTTTTTACTCTAATCCACCCTGCTAATATCTGGAACCCACATCATTGTCAACCTATAGTGAATTAACGATAGAATTGCACAACTTTTTTTGAGGATTTGTTCGGAGGAGCAGGCTATAAACTGGGTTGTGCAGTCTCTGTGGCCCGTCTAACAACATGACCAGCCCAGCAGTTTTTTCTTTGGGAAAATAGGTAGCCCACTATTTCTTCTTGAAGAATACCCAAGCTAGGCCTATTTGTTTTCTCCGACTTACTGGGCTGCAAATCTTTCAAGAGGAGGAGGGATGCATTCCAGCCTGGCCAAAGAGTATGGGCAGTATATCTTAAAAGTAATGTGAAAGGGCTTGCAAATTCCAAAAAAATTATAGCAAATGGGCAATTAGTTTCTTTTTGTTTTTGTTCTTCACTGATATTTTATATTTCATTGGATTTTAACATCACATAGTACTACTTTATTTTTAAATTTTTTTTAGTATGGCTACTAATTTTTGGATTAAGAATATTTTGTTCCCTAGCAAAAATATGTGAATTTTTAAAATTATGCACATTTTTTGGTTCACAATCTTAACCCTCGCACTGACCAGAAAATGGGCAGCAATTCTAAAAATGGAAAATGGGCTGCAATAAATTCCATATGAATTAGCAAATGGGCACTAAATTATAAAAATAATAGCAAATGGGTTGTACACACCACATATTTCGAGGCTGACTTGCTTACGCAAGGCTTTGTCAGTCAACACATGATTCTAGCAGCAGCGACTGTTGGATGTCCATCCAACGGCCGACGTGCTTCTTCAATCTCTGATCTTCCTGCTCTAGCCGCCTAAAGTAGCACCGGTGGTACTACCTGCTCTCTCCTCTTGTGGCCGGCTGTGATGTCATGTAGTCTTCACCGGCCCACCCTACTCGCTCCGCTGGCCTGGCCATCCCTCTACCCACCCGCACCTCCTATTATTCTCCGGTGACGGCAGCCTCACACCGCAGTCGAACCAGTCAACCGCCATACTCTCCTCACCGTTGGCATCCACTGTTGTGTCCTCACCGACTCCGGGTCGTTCCATTCCTAGGCCTCACCGTCGTCCACCGCGTTGGTGCTCTAGGCGCGGCGTGCTCAACATTCAACAAACCACAACCATCGGAATAGGGATGTACGTGGAGAGGCTGACAGTAGGGACCCCCATGGTCCATGGCCGCATGCAAGCAACTGCCTCCTTATTATGCGAAAAAATGATTCCTCCCACTAACATCTGGGGCGCACTGGTTTGGGGGCTGAACTATAGGCCTACTAAGTTGACGCGTACGTAGGGCTTTGTCAACTTAGTCAACAAACAATTCTAGCAGCAGTGATCGTTGGATTTTAGTCGAACGATCCTGCTGCTTTTTCAATCGCTGCTCTTCTTGCACCAGCCGCCCAAACTAGCGCCGAGGAGACCGCCTGCTCCTGCCCCCAGTGGCCAGCTGTGCTGTCGCGCAGGCCTCACTGCCCATCCCTACTCCTATTGCTGGCCAGGCCATTCCTCTACTGTCTACTCACCCACAACTTGTGTTATTCTGCGGCGACGCCAGCCTCACACCACGGCCGAACCATTCAACCCTCGTACGCCTCTCCGCGTGGGCATCCATTACCGCGTTGGCCCCTTCTAGGACTCACCGTCGTCCACCACCTTGGTGATCTTGGTGCGGCGTGGTCAACGTGGTCAAGGAACGACTTCCATCGAAAGAGGACTGTACATGGAGAGGCTGATAGCTGGGTCCACGGCCGCAGTAAGGAAGTGCAACCTTATTACGCATAAAATATTTATTCCTCCACTAGACAGCAGGGACCCACCGAAAGGGACTCTATATTTTGTGAATAAATGTTTCCCCCTAATAGCTGGGACCTACCACCTACATCTTCGCACACAAGGAAGTGCATCCATATTACAGGCAAAAAATTAATTCTCCCCCTGACCGCTGGGACCCACCATCAATAACTTCGCACACAAGGAAGTGCCTCCTTATCCTCCCTGACAGTCGGGACCCACTTGGTCAAAGCGTATGTAGCGTTGTCATTCTAGTGTCGAATGTGTACGTACATACTGGTCGATCGGTCTCTCTGCAACGATGAACTGTGGCCGACCAAGCAGCGGCATGTGTAGTAGTAGAGCCCTCGACGTAGCAGTTCAGGCAGTCCAGTCAAAACTGTGTACACGTACATACAACCAGATGCCAAAAAATACGGCCACGTGCGTACATACAGGCGGGCTCTTGATCGCCTACTTGCGCATTTGTACGACCAGGGCTCGTGTACATAGAGAGGCAACAGATGACAACAACGACGTCCTATTCGTTGGAAGCCAACCGACTGGGTGGGAACGGAGAAATTGCGTCGTGTTCATGGGGAGGCAACAGAATGCTTTGTGTTCGACGAGAGGCAACGAAATATGTCGTGTTCATCGGGAGCCAATCGGCTTGGATGGAACAGCCGAAACGAGGTCTGGCGTACCGCAGAATGAATCTTCTATTCGACGGTTGAAATGGGGTCCTGTTCATCAGGAAGGGTCTGGCGTACTGCATAACGGAGGAAACGGGCCTGTTGTTTGGCCGTGTATGGTCGAAACGGGGTCCTGTTCATCGGGAAGGGTCTGGTGTACCGCAAAATGGTGGAAACGGACTTCTGTTTGTGCTCCGACGGTCGAAATGAGGTCCTGTTGATCGGGAGGGGTGTGGCGTACCACAAAACGGAGGAAACAGACTTCTCTTCGACCTCCTAGGGTCAAAACGGGGGTCTTGTTCATCGGGAGGGGTGTGGCGTACCGCAAAACGGCACTCCTTGGGCTACTGTTCTTCCACCATCGACTTCCTCCAGCCTCCACCTACTACTGTTCATCCACCGTCAACTTCCCCTAGCCTCCACCAGCTATTGTTCATCCATGGGCTCTTGTTCATCCGGCCTCCACCGGCTATTGTTCATCCAGCCCTCCACGGGGTCTTGTTCATCCAGCCTCCACCAACTACTATCAACCAGCCCTCCACAGGGTCCTATTCAACCAGCCCTTCCATGAAGTCCTGTTCAACCAGCCCTCCATGGGGTCCCTCCACCGGCTACTGTTCATCCACCCACACCTCCTCGATCGGGGGCCTGTTCATCTAGCGGCAACAGCCTCTACTACCGCGGGATCCTATTCATCCAACCCCCACCAGGAACTATTCATCCAACCCCTACGAGGAACTGTTCATCAAGAGGCAGCTTCGATCGGCTTTAGTTAGCAATACTAGCAAAGGAATCACTCAGGTTCAATTAACAGCAAGGAATCGATCGGGGTTCAGTAATGTAGCTAGTGCAGTCGGTCAGGTTCAGTTAGAGCCCAATGCCTAGCTCGGTTCAGTAAGAGCGCAACGCCTCGCACACACACAGGTACGTGTACGAGAGAAACGCGCAAACCTCCATGCATCTGTCACACCCTAGCTAGTCATGCATTAGAGTGTTGCATCATGTTTACTCTTTCATCAGAAACTTGAAATGGGGATCTGTGAAACCCTCAGAATCATTTCTGAAAATGATCCAAATAAAAATTTCTCCAAAAAGGTCCAAGAAAATGCTCATGTTGCTCTCTGAAAATATTGGACAGAGATAAAAATCAAACCAATATTTTTAAGAGCTCATAGGTATTTATTTTGGGCTTTTGGAATTAATGCATAAATATTTGCTTTGGAAATATATTAGTTATATATATTAATATATGTCCAAATATTATGCCAATTATAAAGGAGCTCTGGAATAATATATCTAGCCCCTGCAAAAATTGGCATAAGGTTAATAAATGATTTAATATATTATTTAAATCAAAACAAATGTCAGAAATTAGAAAACAGAAATAATTAAAAAAGGGAGAAGCTTACCTGGGCTCCTCCCTGTGCAGCCCAGCCAGCTGGCCGGCCCAGCCAGCAGGCGGCCCAGCCCGCCTCCCTCCTCTGTCGTCTTCGTCCTCGACAGAGGGAGGGGAGTGTGGCCGGCGCGCGCGCGCGCCACCGCGCCACGCCACCTGCTCGCCTGCCTGCCTGCCCTCCCCTCCTCGCTCGATGCCCCGGACGACGCCACGCCCTCCCCCCTGCTCTTTCTCACTCTCCTGCGGTTCTTCCCTCCTCTCCCTCGCTCTCTCTCTCACACGGCCGAACACCACCGTCGCCGCCGTTCGCCATAGCAGCCGTCACCGGCCACCCCTCGCCCCTCCGTTGAGCTCAGGAGCTCCGCCTCGACCCCCTCTTCCTCCCCACCAAGCCAAGCCTCTCCGGAAGCCCTGCATCGCCGCCCACGTCGCCGTTCCCCTTCTCGGCCACCGGAGATCGTCGCCGTCGAATCGGGAGCTACCGGACGTCCCCGAGCCCGCTAACCATCCCTGCAGCTCCGCGGTGAGCCACTGACTCGATTCCCCCTTGCCCCGTCGTCCCTAGCCTCCTGTAGCTGCCGCCCCCTTGAGCTCCGAAGCTCGCCGCCGCCGTGCCTCGTCGCCGTCGTGGCCACAGTCACCGTAGCGCCCAACCGAGCACACCCACGTCCTCACCGCACCGCGTAGAAGCCGTAGGTGCCAACCCCGCATCCCCGCAGCCGTTGTAGCCTCGACCCCGAGCACAGCCGAGCTCCGGCAGCCGCCACGGTCGTCGCCGTCGTCAGTACCGGCCACCTCAGGCACGGCCACCACCACCGTTCGACGCGCGAGAGCAAGGGCTCTCCAACGAGCCCAAGCACGGCCTCTCCCGTGCCCTGTAGCGCGTTTCCGCGTCGCGCCGCCGTCTCGGGCCCCGCCGGCGTCATGTCGCCGGTGGGTTTGACCTGTTTGACCTGGGGTTTGACCCCCCCAGGGTCACTGACGCGTGGGCCCCGTCGGCCAGGTGGTCAGATTAGTGCTAATCACCGCTTAATTAACCCCCCTGACACTGACAGTGGGCCCCAGCGCCACTAACCCCTAATTAGGAATAAATTAACCCTGTTAAACCCCCCCTGTCACTGACGTGTGGACCCCACACGTCAGGTTTGACCCCAGCCAGCCGCAGTTGACCACTGACGTCATGCTGACGTCATGCTGGCGCAATATTTATATTTCTGAATTTAATTTAAATCAGGAAATTCCAGAATATTATTTAAACTTCAAAAATTCATAACTTTTATTCTGTAACTCCAAATTGGACAAATTATATATGAAAAATGATCAAAAAAATCCAATCTATCCATCTGTACTATTTTCATGCATGATCAAACAAGTTAAATTGATGTTTTAAGCAGAACAAGGAAAAGCACTTTAAAAGGCCATGTTTGAGTTTGAAATTTGGATCTTTGATTCAAATTTGTTCAAACCCTTCTGGTTTTAGTTGCATTAGCCCAACACACTCATATTGCCATGTTTCATGCATGCATCATATTGTTGCACATTGTTTGGTGATGGTTGTGTATCGGTGTCCTTTGCGACAGGTTCTGCCTCCGAGGAGTACCGTGATTACCCTAATGAAGAACCGTATCAGTGCATCGAACCATCAGGCAAGCAACCAACCATTTGATCATATCGATACAATCCCATGTTCTCGCTCCTGCTCTCTTTTACTGCATTAAGACAACGCGTTTCAAACTGCTGTGTGCTACGGTAGTTGAACCCATTTCCTCTGCATGACCTGTCATTGCCACAGTAACTAGATGAAACCCACTAGCATGTGTAGGAGTTGATTGAGCCATATGTATGTGTTGTTCCTACCTTGCTATGCCTACTATGCTTAGAGTCGTGTCAGGTCTGGTTCATCTGGGTGATGGCTAGAGTGAAATGATTATGTCGGTAATGAGAGTGGTGTGGTGAACACGATTTGGTAAAGGTATCGATGAGAGGCCATGTAGGAGTACATGGTGGGTTGTTTCATTGAAGCCGACCTTAAGCACTGAGATCTGTATGTGTGATTTAAGATACAGCTACTACCATGCATTGGGCCCTGAAATATGACCCCGCTCGACTTCTTATTCACCCTAGCTCTCTGTCCAGGAGTTGCAAGTAGTTTCTGGTGTTTGTAGTCTACTGGAGGCCGTGGACAGCGCTGACCGTAGGGGTGGGCTGTGATGCGGTAGGTATGTGGCACGGTGTACCGAATACCCGTTAGGTATCTCGGGAACCCTGTTCACATCGTTCGGGGCCGTATGGGAAACCTCGGCCGGACTCCCTGCGGATGGAACCTGAATAGGCGATAAACCTGGACTAGAGGCTTAAGTGTTTAGGTAGGTCGTGGTCTACACCCACGTCGGCTTTCGCTTGAAGTCTGCCGAGCACATGTCGTGTGCAGACGCTAAGTGGTGGAAACATGTATGAAGAAGTACACCCCTGCAGGGTTATCATAATCTATTCGAATAGCCGCGTCCGCGATAAAGGACTACTTGGTTGCCTATACAGTTCATAGACAAGTAAATGGAAACTGTTAAAAGCCTCAAGATAAGTGTGAGTGCCGAGGATGGCTCTTCCGTAGGAAGACGGAGGTGGATCCTCGGTAGTGTATTGAAGTGGTGAGTAGTGGACTCGTGTGCGCAAAACCATTTCAAGTTGGAGTATCGTAGGATAGTCTAGCCAAGAGTCAAAGCTGGCTTGCTGCAATAACTCCACCAACCCTTCTTGATACTATGCATGTATGTAGGATCTGATGTAAGTCTTGCTGAGTACCTTTGTACTCATGTTGCTATAATCTACATTTTTACAGAAGACGCTGCAACCCCTTCTGATGGGTTCTATGTAGACGTTGACATCAACGAGTAGGCTAAAGACCCAGGTGGTGACCCTGAGCTTGTGAAGGACCATGTAGTATAGCTAGGCTTTCCAAGCCTCTTTTATTTTACTAGTTGTCTGTACCCAGACAAGTTACTTCCGCTGCTGGTTTGTATGACTGTATGACTTGTATGTTGGGTCGTGAGACCCGTACCTTTGTGTATCTTATGTATGGCTCCCTGAGCCTTAAATAAAGTACTTGTGTCGTAGAGTCATGTTGTGATGCTTCGTTGTATTTGCACATATCGAGCATATTGTGTGTATGATTGAAATGCTTGGTATGTGTGGGATCTGACTATCTAGTTGTTTATCTTTAGTAGCCTCCCTTACCGGGAAATGTCTCCTAGTGTTACCGCTGAGCCATGGTAGCTTGCTACTGCTCTGGAACACTTAGGCTGGCCGGCATGTGTCCTTCTTCGTTCCTGTGTCTGTCCCTTCGGGGAAATGTCAAGCTTTGAGTACCGGAGTCCTGTTAGCCCGCTACAGCCCGGTTTACCGGAGTCCTGCTAGCCCAGTGCTACAGCCCGGACCCACTTGCTGATGACCGACACGTTCGAAGCTGGGTCATGGATGCCTGTCCCTGTAAGTCTGTGCCACTTTGGGTTTACGACTAGTCATGTCAGCCCGGGCTCCTTATCATATGGATGCTAGCGACACTATCATATACGTGAGCCAAAAGGCGAAACGGTCCCGGGCAAAGGTAAGGCGACACCCGTGGGGATACCGTGCGTGAGGCCGCAAAGTGATATGAGGTGTTACCGGCTAGATCGATGTGACATCGAGTCGGGGTCCTGACAGCGTTGGCATCAGAGCCGGACTGCCTGTAGGTTCTCCAAGCCAAACTGGTCGATGTTGAGTCTAGAAATTCTTTAGTTATATGTAGGGGAATTGTTTGTGGGTTGGAATGTAAGGCTCTTTTTACTCCTCTATCTTATGACATTCTGATCTGAGTCAGTCCATTCTTCCACCGGGGGTTAAGGAATTAGGATCTATTCTCTCTATCAGGATCACGTGTTACTAATCAGTAGTACCTTATAGGTATGATGGATACAAGCCTAGTTCAGTTCTTTTACCACATTATGTTGCTAGGATGGTCTCAGAACTTTGATATGATGATGTTGAGTGTGTATGTAATCCTTTGTCAAATGTCTCAAAATCCTCCTTGAGCATTTACAGCTGTTATGCTGCCAAAATTTTGCTAGAAATTCTAATGCCTTTGCATTATGATTGTGCTTTCAGATGGCCACCCGCGACCTCAATCAAGTGGTTCGCCTGACTCGATGCCTAGATGTACCCGGCCATACTGCCAAGTTGGTCAGGGTAATGACTGAGGCTGGATACCGCTGGTATCCTGAGTACACGGTCGAAGAGCAATTCCGAGATTTTAATCAAAGCCAGTATCTCTGCACTGTCAGGATATTTCCATCTTATCCTGGATCCACCGAGCCTCTTCACTGCTCCTATGGACTCGGGGTTACTATTGAGATGGCTGTGCAGGACGCCGCCTACTCTATGATGACCATTATGCGAGTCAGATCTGGTCTATTTCGGGACTCTGACTTCCGGTATATGCCAGGATCACTTCCGGGAGCACAAGGGTATCTCCAGGCTATCTATGCTGACCCCACCCAGGAGGATTCACGGACTCGCACTACTGCTGAGATGCTCGAGGATAAGGACCGTGAAAATCGGGCCTTAAGGTTAGAGCTCTTCAATACCCGTGTTGACCACTGGGCCACTTTGACTCGGTTCGCACCAGCGGTGCAAGCTGGATATTCAGATATGCGCGATCTCTATCCTGTGAGATCTGCTCTGCCAGACGTGATGGGTTGGCGTGATGTAGGAGGCATCACCCCACCTCGCGGTCCCCGCAGGCCACCGTCTGTTGGTCCAAGGCCTCATCCTAGCCCCTATGGTCCACAAGCTCCGCGAGATCGTCTGTTTCCGGATGATCATGTTGAGCTTCCAGGATATGGAGGTGACTTCTACGAGGACTACTACGGATCGGTCTGAGTTAGTGGTAGCATCACTAGTTTGCACTAGCTGTGTCATCTATCGTCCCGCGTGACTCGTGGGATATGACCTAGTTTGTACTCTTTCCGGAGGTGTAGAAAAATAATGTATAGGAGCTTGGGATGCCTCCGATGAGATGTAATCCTCTTTTCACCGTAATAGTACTTTGTTTGGTCTTGTACTAAACCCTGTATGGTGTGTATGATGATGGAATAAAAGAAGCAGTTTCTGTATCTACCATGTCATACGGATGATCATCTTGCATTCCGAGTTATTCCTTACATTTTGTATCCTATGTTGGAATTTTATCATCCTGACTAAATCATTGTCTTGTTCACCTAGGATGGTCAACACGCGCGCTAACCCTGCTTCTCAAGAGCAGGCCGAAGGCAGTGAAGTCAGGGATGCAAATCTGCCTCATCCTCCTTCACTAGCCGAGGTTATGATGGAAGCTGAGAGAAACAAGCGGGAGACCAACCGTTTGTTGGAGCGTATCGAACAGAACACAACACACCATCAGAGGACTAACGTGGTGTCACTCAGTGATTTTATCAAATTACATCCACCCACGTTCCACCACTCCGTCGAGCCTCTCGACGCTGATGACTGGCTTCGCAGTATCGCTCACAAACTGCGTTCCGCGCTGGTAGCGGAGGCTGACAAGGTCACCTTTGCTGCATATCATCTTGAAGGCCCCGCCAGTCTATGGTGGGAGAATTATGGAGCTATGCGCCCAGCGGGCCATGTCACTACTTGGGCTGAGTTCAATGAGGCTTTCCGTGAACATCACATTCCGGAGGGTCTCATGGACCGTAAACGTGAAGAATTTTGCAGTTTCACCCAAGGCCGACTTTCTGTGGATGCTTACAGCAGGGAGTTTGGTAATCTCGCATGATATGCAACTGAGGAAGTGTCTACTGATGCCAAGAAGCAAGCAAGGTTCCGTAAGGGCCTTAGTCCTGAGCTTCGCCGTGACCTCCGTCTGCATGAATGCACATCTTTTCAGAAACTTGTCAACAAAGCCATCAGTGCTGAAACTGGTCAGACTGACTATGACGCAACACGCAAGCATGGCCGTGACATGGGTTCCTCATCCGGTGCTGGTCCTCAGAAGCGCCGCGTGTGGGTACCCAACACCGCCCTGCCACCCAGGTTCACACCGAGGCCATCTTTCCAGGCGCCTCGCCCTGTTCAACAGTCTGCACCGGCCAAGCCCTATGGGGGTCCAACCAAAAATGCTCCTCCACGTACCAGTTCCGTGACTTGTTTCAAATGTGGGGAATCTGGCCACTATATGCGTGAGTGTCCCCAGACCAACCCCAACCAGTCTGCTAAAGCTGTTGGCCGTGGCAAGCCGACAGGGAAAGTGTTCCACGCCAAGCCGGTCACCGCTTCACGTGGCCATGTCAACTGTATCTCTGCCGAAGAAGCTCAAGAGGATCCCAACGTCGTTCTCGGTACGCTTCTTGTTAATTGCCACCCGGCATCTGTTCTTTTCGATACAGGAGCCTCTCATTCTTTTATATCTGAAAATTATGCTCGTTTGCATAACGTCGCATTCGGTGCTATGCCAACCTCTATGGTAATTCAAACTCCGGGATCCAAATGGCAAACTTCTAGAGTAAGCCATGGAAATGAAATCCAAGTCGACAGACTTGTTTTCCTTGCATCGTTGATAGCCCTTAAATCTTCAGACATTAATATCATTCTGGGTATGGACTGGATGTCAGCTCATCATGCCCAAATTGATTGCTTCTCTAGGACTATTCAACTCACCCATCCTTCGGGGAAGATAGTCAATGTCTCGACCCGAATAGCCAAGCGACAGTTATTTTCTCTTAACGCCAGCCCTTTGCCAGACCTTGAGGACATTCCGGTAGTCCGTGACTTCCCGGATGTCTTTCCAGAGGAATTGCCAGGTGTTCCACCTGACAGGGATGTTGAGTTCATAATAGACCTCATTCCAGGAACCGTTCCGATTGCTAGAAGACCCTATAAGATGGCACCACTAGAACTAGCCGAGCTTAAGAAACAACTCGATGAGTCCTTGAAAAAGGGGTTCATCTGCCCTAGTTCATCTCTGTGGGCTTGCCCCGTCCTATTCGTCAAGAAGAAGGATGGTACGGACCGGATGGTTGTAGATTACCGACCTGTCAATTTGGTCACAATCAAGAACAAATATCGGCTTCCCAGGATCAACGACCTTTATGATCAGCTCGCTGGATCCTCAGTCTTCTCCAAGATGGATTTGAGGTTGGGCTACCATCAAATCAAAATCAGAAATGGGGACATTCCTAAAACGGCCTTTGTTACTCGTTATGGCCAATACGAGTACACCGTCATGTCCTTCGGTTTAACCAACGCTCCAGCCACCTTTTCTCGGTTAATGAACTCAATCTTCATGGAGTATTTGGATAAATTCGTCGTGGTTTACCTCGATGATATACTCATCTACTCCAAGAACGAGGAGGAACATGCCGAACATCTAAGGCTAGTGTTGAAGAAACTTCGAGAGCATCGCCTTTATGCCAAATTTTCTAAATGTGAATTCTGGTTGTCAGAAGTGACCTATCTGGGTCATGTAATATCTGGTAAAGGTATTGCTGTTAACCCTGAGCGAGTTCAAGCCGTCCTTAATTGGACTCCACCTGAATCGGTCAAGCAAGTTCGGAGTTTTCTGGGCTTAGCGAGCTATTGTCGTCGCTTTGTCGAGAACTTCTCCAAAGTTGCCAAACCTCTAACCGAACTCCTCAAGAAAGATAAGAAGTTCGAGTGGACTCCACAATGTGAGCCCAGCTTTCAGGAACTGAAAAGACGCCTGACTTCTGCTCCCGTACTGGTACCGCCAGACTTCTCCAAGGACTTTGTTATCTACTGCGACGCCTCGCGACAAGGACTAGGTTGCATTCTCATGCAAGATCGACACGTAATTGCCTACGCTTCACGGCAATTGCACCCACATGAGGAGAATTATCCTACTCATGATCTAGAGCTTGCAGCCGTAGTCTATGCACTTAAGACCTGGCGACATTACCTCCTCGGTAATCGTTGCGAAATATTCACTGATCACCAAAGTCTGAAGTACATTTTCACCCAACCGGATCTGAATCTCAGGCAAAGACGTTGGGTTGAATTGATCACAGACTTCGACTTAGGAATAACCTACACCCCAGGGAAAGCCAACGTCATGGCTGATGCGCTAAGTCGTAAATCTTATTGTAACAACCTGATGTTACAACAAAGTCAACCGCTTCTCCATGAGGAATTTCGGAAGCTTAACCTTCACATTGTACCTCAAGGTTTTCTTTCCACCTTGGTGGCAAAACCTACCCTTACGGATCAAATTATCAAAGCACAGAAGGTAGATCCGGGAATTTCCCGCATCAAGAGAAACATCCAGAAAGGAATTGCGAATTGCTTCTCCGTTAATGATCAAGGGGTCGTATACTTCGGGGATCGACTAGTGGTTCCCAAAGTGCGCAACCTGAGGCGTTTGATCCTTAAGGAAGCTCATGAATCTCCTCTCACCATTCATCCCGGTAGTACTAAGATGTATCAGGACCTACGCCAGAGGTTCTGGTGGACTAGGATGAAGAGAGAAATTGCTCAGTATATTGCTAATTGCGACATCTATCGTCGTGTAAAAGCAGAGCATCAACGGCCTGCTGGCACCCTTCAACCCTTAGCTATTCCTGAATGGAAATGGGATAAAATTGGTATGGATTTCATTACCGGTTTTCCCAGGACCAAGAGAGGGAATAATGCTATTTTCGTCGTGGTCGATCGTCTTTCCAAAGTAGCCCATTTCTTACCTGTTCGTGAGAGTATAACCGCTAGCCAGCTGGCAGACTTATACATCTCCCGAATAGTGTCCCTCCATGGTGTTCCTTTGGAAATTAACTCGGATCGAGGAAGTCTTTTCACCTCTCGATTTTGGGAAAGTTTCCAAAATGCTACCCGTCTCTCCTTCAGCACCGCTTTCCACCCTCAGTCGAGTGGTCAAGTGGAACGCGTCAACCAAATTCTAGAAGACATGCTTCGAGCCTCTCTTATCTCATTCGGAATGGACTGGGAGAAGTGCCTTCCATTTGCCGAATTCGCTTACAACAACAGCTATCAATCTAGCTTGGGTAAAGCCCCTTTTGAAGTTCTCTATGGACGACGGTGTCGAACACCCCTTAACTGGTCAGAGACCGGGGAAAGACAATTCTTTGGCCCGGATATGATTCAGGAAGCAGGAGAACAAGTTCGTATCGTTCGTGAAAAATTGAAAACAGCCCAATCTCGTCAAAAGAGTCAATATGACCGAAAACATAAGGCTATGACTTTCGAGGTTGACGAGAAGGCTTACCTTCGGGTCACCCCTCTGAAGGGAACCCATCATTTCGGTATCAAAGGCAAATTGGCTCCTCGTTACATTGGACCTTTTCGCATTCTCGCCAAACGAGGGGAAGTTGCCTACCAATTGGAACTACCTCCGCACCTCTCCAGAGTCCACGATGTCTTCCACGTTTCTCAACTCAGGCGTTGCTTCTCGGATCCTATCCGTGAAGTGGACCACGAAACGCTTGATCTCCAAGATAATCTTACATATCGAGAGTACCCCATTCGTATCCTCGATCAGGCCGAACGTACCACCCGACGTCATAATATCAAGTTTCTCAAAGTTCAATGGTCGCACCATTCTAAGGATGAAGCAACTTGGGAAAGGGAGGATCGTCTTCGACTTGAGTATCCCGCCTTCTTCCCGGAGGAACCCAAATCTCGGGACGAGATTCTTTTGAGTGGGGGTGAGTTGTCACACCCTAGCTAGTCATGCATTAGAGTGTTGCATCATGTTTACTCTTTCATCAGAAACTTGAAATGGGGATCTGTGAAACCCTCAGAATCATTTCTGAAAATGATCCAAATAAAAATTTCTCCAAAAAGGTCCAAGAAAATGCTCATGTTGCTCTCTGAAAATATTGGACAGAGATAAAAATCAAACCAATATTTTTAAGAGCTCATAGGTATTTATTTTGGGCTTTTGGAATTAATGCATAAATATTTGCTTTGGAAATATATTAGTTATATATATTAATATATGTCCAAATATTATGCCAATTATAAAGGAGCTCTGGAATAATATATCTAGCCCCTGCAAAAATTGGCATAAGGTTAATAAATGATTTAATATATTATTTAAATCAAAACAAATGTCAGAAATTAGAAAACAGAAATAATTAAAAAAGGGAGAAGCTTACCTGGGCTCCTCCCTGTGCAGCCCAGCCAGCTGGCCGGCCCAGCCAGCAGGCGGCCCAGCCCGCCTCCCTCCTCTGTCGTCTTCGTCCTCGACAGAGGGAGGGGAGTGTGGCCGGCGCGCGCGCGCGCCACCGCGCCACGCCACCTGCTCGCCTGCCTGCCTGCCCTCCCCTCCTCGCTCGATGCCCCGGACGACGCCACGCCCTCCCCCCTGCTCTTTCTCACTCTCCTGCGGTTCTTCCCTCCTCTCCCTCGCTCTCTCTCTCACACGGCCGAACACCACCGTCGCCGCCGTTCGCCATAGCAGCCGTCACCGGCCACCCCTCGCCCCTCCGTTGAGCTCAGGAGCTCCGCCTCGACCCCCTCTTCCTCCCCACCAAGCCAAGCCTCTCCGGAAGCCCTGCATCGCCGCCCACGTCGCCGTTCCCCTTCTCGGCCACCGGAGATCGTCGCCGTCGAATCGGGAGCTACCGGACGTCCCCGAGCCCGCTAACCATCCCTGCAGCTCCGCGGTGAGCCACTGACTCGATTCCCCCTTGCCCCGTCGTCCCTAGCCTCCTGTAGCTGCCGCCCCCTTGAGCTCCGAAGCTCGCCGCCGCCGTGCCTCGTCGCCGTCGTGGCCACAGTCACCGTAGCGCCCAACCGAGCACACCCACGTCCTCACCGCACCGCGTAGAAGCCGTAGGTGCCAACCCCGCATCCCCGCAGCCGTTGTAGCCTCGACCCCGAGCTCAACCGAGCTCCGGCAGCCGCCACGGTCGTCGCCGTCGTCGGTACCGGCCACCTCAGGCACGGCCACCACCACCGTTCGACGCGCGAGAGCAAGGGCTCTCCAACGAGCCCAAGCACGGCCTCTCCCGTGCCCTGTAGCGCGTTTCCACGTCGCGCCGCCGTCTCGGGCCCCGCCGGCGTCATGTCGCCGGTGGGTTTGACCTGTTTGACCTGGGGTTTGACCCCCCCAGGGTCACTGACGCGTGGGCCCCGTCGGCCAGGTGGTCAGATTAGTGCTAATCACCGCTTAATTAACCCCCCTGACACTGACAGTGGGCCCCAGCGCCACTAACCCCTAATTAGGAATAAATTAACCCTGTTAAACCCCCCCTGTCACTGACGTGTGGACCCCACACGTCAGGTTTGACCCCAGCCAGCCGCAGTTGACCACTGACGTCATGCTGACGTCATGCTGGCGCAATATTTATATTTCTGAATTTAATTTAAATCAAGAAATTCCAGAATATTATTTAAACTTCAAAAATTCATAACTTTTATTCTGTAACTCCAAATTGGACAAATTATATATGAAAAATGATCAGAAAAATCCAATCTATCCATCTGTACTATTTTCATGCATGATCAAA
Source organism: Triticum dicoccoides (assembly GCF_002162155.2). Lineage (NCBI taxonomy): Eukaryota > Viridiplantae > Streptophyta > Magnoliopsida > Poales > Poaceae > Triticum > Triticum dicoccoides. The sequence goes on along the minus strand of NC_041393.1, from coordinate 230,418,614 downwards.
CAAGTTAAATTGATGTTTTAAGCAGAACAAGGAAAAGCACTTTAAAAGGCCATGTATGAGTTTGAAATTTGGATCTTTGATTCAAATTTGTTCAAACCCTTCTGGTTTTAGTTGCATTAGCCCAACACACTCATATTGCCATGTTTCATGCATGCATCATATTGTTGCACATTGTTTGGTGATGGTTGTGTATCGGTGTCCTTTGCGACAGGTTCTGCCTCCGAGGAGTACCGTGATTACCCTAACGAAGAACCGTATCAGTGCATCGAACCATCAGGCAAGCAACCAACCATTTGATCATATCGATACAATCCCATGTTCTCGCTCCTGCTCTCTTTTACTGCATTAAGACAACGCGTTTCAAACTGCTGTGTGCTACGGTAGTTGAACCCATTTCCTCTGCATGACCTGTCATTGCCACAGTAACTAGATGAAACCCACTAGCATGTGTAGGAGTTGTTTGAGCCATATGTATGTGTTGTTCCTACCTTGCCATGCCTGCTATGCTTAGAGTCGTGTTAGGTCTGGTTCATCTGGGTGATGGGCTAGAGTGAAATGTTTATGTCGGTAATGAGAGTGGTGTGGTGAACACGATTTGGTAAAGGTATCGATGAGAGGCCATGTAGGAGTACATGGTGGGTTGTTTCATTGAAGCCGACCTTAAGCACTGAGATCTGTATGTGTGATTTAAGAATCAGCTACTACCATGCATTGGGCCCGAAACCAATGGACCCTCTCGGCTTCTTATTCACCCTAGTTCTCCGTCCAGGAGTTGCAAGTAGTTTCTGGTGTTTGTAGCCTACTGGAGGCCGTGGACAGCGCTGACCGTAGGGGTGGGCTGTGATGCGGTAGGTACGTGGCACGGTGTACCGAATACCCGTTAGGTATCTCGAGAACCCTGTTCACATCGTTCGGGGCCGTATGGGAAACCTCGGCCGGACTCCCTGCGGATGGAACCTGGATAGGCGATAAACCTGGACTGGCGGCTTAGGTGATTAGGTAGGTCGTGGCCGACACCCACGTTGGGCTTCCGCTTGAAGGTTGCCGAGTACATGTCGTGTAAACGACGGTAAGTGGTGAGAGCGTGTATGAAGAAGTACACCCCTGCAGGGTTAACATGATCTATTCGAATAGCCGCGTCCGCGGTAAAGGACTACTTGGTTGCCTATACAGTTCATAGACAAGTAAATGGAAACTGTTAAAAGCCTCAAGATAAGTGTGAGTGCCGAGGATGGCTCTTCCGTAGGAAGACGGAGGTGGATCCTCGGTAGTGTATTGAAGTGGTGAGTAGTGGACTCGTGTGCGCAAAACCATTTCAAGTTGGAGTATCGTAGGATAGTCTAGCCAAGAGTCAAAGCTGGCTTGCTGCAATAACTCCACCAACCCTTCTTGATACTATGCATGTATGTAGGATCTGATGTAAGTCTTGCTGAGTACCTTTGTACTCATGTTGCTATAATCTACATTTTTACAGAAGACGCTGCAACCCCTTCTGATGGGTTCTATGTAGACGTTGACATCAACGAGTAGGATAAAGACCCAAGTGGTGACCCTGAGCTTGTGAAGGACCATGTAGTATAGCTAGGCTTTCCAAGCCTCTTTTATTTTACTAGTTGTCTGTACCCAGACAAGTTACTTCCGCTGCTGGTTTGTATGACTGTATGACTTGTATGTTGGGTCGTGAGACCCGTACCTTTGTGTATGTTATGTATGGCTCCCTGAGCCTTAAATAAAGTACTTGTGTCGTAGAGTCATGTTGTGATGCTTCGTTGTATTTGCACATATCGAGCATATTGTGTGTATGATTGAAATGCTTGGTATGTGTGGGATCTGACTATCTAGTTGTTTATCTTTAGTAGCCTCTCTTACCGGGAAATGTCTCCTAGTGTTACCGTTGAGCCATGGTAGCTTGCTACTGCTCTGGAACACTTAGGCTGGCCGGCATGTGTCCTTCTTCGTTCCTGTGTCTGTCCCTTCGGGGAAATGTCACGCTTTGAGTACCGGAGTCCTGTTAGCCCGCTACAGCCCGGTTTACCGGAGTCCTGCTAGCCCAGTGCTACAGCCCGGACCCACTTGCTGATGACCGACATGTTCGAAGCTGGGTCATGGATGCCTGTCCCTGTAAGTCTGTGCCACTTTGGGTTTACGACTAGTCATGTCAGCCCGGGCTCTTTATCATATGGATGCTAGCGACACTTTCATATACGCGAGCCAAAAGGCGCAAACGGTCCCGGGAAAAGGTAAGACGACACCCGTGGGGATACCGTGCGTGAGGCCGCAAAGTGATATGAGGTGTTACCAGCTAGATCGATGTGACATCGAGTCGGGGTCCTGACAGCGTTGGTAGCTTTAGTTGCATTAGCCCAACACACTCATATTGCCATGTTTCATGCATGCATCATATTGTTGCACATTGTTTGGTGATGCCTGTGTATCGTTATCCTTTACGACAGGATCTGTCCCCGAGGAGTACCGTGACTACCCTAACGAAGAACCGTATCCGTGCATCGAACCATCAGGCAAGCAACCAACCATTTGATCATATCGATACAATCCCATGTTCTCGCTCCTGCTCTCTTTTACTGCATTAAGACAACACGATTCAAACTGCTGTGTGCTACGGTAGTTGAACCCATTTCCTCTGCATGACCTGTCATTGCCACAGTAACTAGATGAAACCCACTAGCATGTGTAGGAGTTGATTGAGCCATATGTATGTGTTGTTCCTACCTTGCTATGCCTGCTATGCTTAGAGTCGTGTCAGGTCTGGTTCATCTGGGTGATGGGCTAGAGTGAAATGATTATGTCGGTAATGAGAGTGGTGTGGTGAACACGATTTGGTAAAGGTATCGATGAGAGGCCATGTAGGAGTACATGGTGGGTTGTTTCATTGAAGCCGACCTTAAGCACTGAGATCTGTATGTGTGATTTAAGAATCAGCTACTACCATGCATTGGGCCCGAAACCAATGGACCCTCTCGACTTCTTATTCACCCTAGTTCTCCGTCCAGGAGTTGCAAGTAGTTTCTGGTGTTTGTAGCCTACTGGAGGCCGTGGACAGCGCTGACCGTAGTAGGTACGTGGCCGGGTGTACCGAATACCCGTTAGGTATCTCGGGAACCCTGTTCACATCGTTCGGGGCCGTATGGGAAACCTCGGCCGGACTCCCTGCGGATGGAACCTGAATAGGCGATAAACCTGGACTGGAGGCTTAGGTGATTAGGTAGGTCGTGGCCGACACCCACGTTGGGCTTCCGCTTGAAGGTTGCCGAGTACATGTCGTGTAAACGACGGTAAGTGGTGAGAGCGTGTATGAAGAAGTACCCCCTGCAGGGTTAACATGATCTATTCGAATAGCCGCGTCCGCGGTAAAGGACTACTTGGTTGCCTATACAGTTCATAGACAAGTAAATGGAAACTACTAAAAGCCTCAAGATAAGTGTGAGTGCCGAGGATGGCTCCTCCGTAGGAGGACGGACGTGGATCCTCGGTAGTGTATTGAAGTGGTGAATAGTGGACTCGTGTGCGCAAAACTATTTCAAGTTGAAGTATCGTAGGATAGCCTAGCCAAGAGTCAAAGCTGGCTTGCTGCAATAACTCCACCAACCCTTCTTGATACTATGCATGTATGTAGGATCTGATGTAAGTCTTGCTGAGTACCTTTGTACTCATGTTGCTATAATCTACATTTTTACAGAAGACGCTGCAACCCCTTCTGATGGGTTCTATGTAGACGTTGACATCAACGAGTAGGCTAAAGACCCAGGTGGTGACCCTGAGCTTGTGAAGGACCACATAGTATAGCCAGAGGCTTTCCAAGCCTCTTTTATTTTACTAGTTGTCTGTACTCAGACAAGTTACTTCCGCTGCTGGCTTGTATGATTGTATGACTTGTATGTTGGGTCGTGAGACCCGTACCTTTGTGTGTATGTTATGTATGGCTCACTGAGCCCTAAATAAAGTACTTGTGTCATAGTGTCATGTTGTGATGCTTCGTTGTATTTGCACATATCGAGCATATTGTGTGTATGATTGAAATGCTTGGTATGTGTGGGATCTGGCTATCTAGTTGTTTATCTTTAGTAGCCTCTCTTACCGGGAAATGTCTCCTAGTGTTACCGCTGAGCCATGGTAGCTTGCTACTGCTCTGGAACACTTAGGCTGGCCGGCATGTGTCCTTCTTCGTTCCTGTGTCTGTCCCTTCGGGGAAATGTCACGCTTTGAGTACCGGAGTCCTGTTAGCCCGCTACAGCCCGGTTTACCGGAGTCCTGCTAGCCCAGTGCTACAGCCCGGACCCACTTGCTGATGACCGACACGTTCGAAGCTGGGTCATGGATGCCTGTCCCTGTAAGTCTGTGCCACTTTGGGTTTACGACTAGTCATGTCAGCCCGGGCTCCTTATCATATGGATGCTAGCGACACTATCATATACGTGAGCCAAAAGGCGCAAACGGTCCCGGGCAAAGGTAAGGCGACACCCGTGGGGATACCGTGCGTGAGGCCGCAAAGTGATATGAGGTGTTACTGGCTAGATCGATGTGACATCGAGTCGGGGTCCTGACAGCATCGCTCGGCCCCGACCACCCACTGTAACTGGGAACTCCCCAAAATTTGCTTGCCCTCGCTTCTACCATGATTTTTTCCATCTTGGACGGCCAAAATAATGTCATGCACGTGCGTGTCCGACCCGCCCAGGACAAAAATCCCATTTTCTGTCATGATTTTTTGTCATAGAAATAGGAATCCACCACATCTATGATGATACCTGGTTTTTTCATAATTATCATCATAGAAGTGTCATAAGCATGACAAAAATAATTTCGTTCAGCCCAAAATGTCACGGATGTATCTTTTTTGTAGTGATGCCTCATTGGCAAGATGACAAAACCCTGTTTTCTGGAACAAAGGAATGAGCAAGTGACTTGTTGGAAATCATACATGCTGATGTGTGCGGTCCAATTAGTGTTGACGCGTGCGGTGGATATCATTATTTTCTCACCTCCACCGATGACTTGAGTAGAAATGGGTATATTTACTTAATGAAGCATAAGTCTGAAACTCTTGAAAAGTTCAAGCAATTTCTGAGTGAAGTTGAGAATCATCGTAACAAGAAGATCAAATTCCTACGATCTGATCGTGGGGAGAGTATCTAAGTTATGAGTTTGGCAATCAGTTAAGACAATGTGGAATTGTTTCACAGTTGACGCCACCTAGAACACCACAGTGTAATGGTGTGTCCGAATGTCGTAATCGAACCTTATTGGATATGGTGCGTTCTATGATGGCTCTTGCCGATCTACCACTATCATTGTGGGGTTATGCATTAGAGACAACAACATTCACTTTAAATAGGGCACCATCTAAATCCGTGGAGACGACACCGTATGCAATGTGGTTTGGCAAGTGAAAGGATCGAGAAGAGGTGTCTAGAGGGGAGGGTGATTAGACCCTCAACAAGTAAAGGTGGCAGTTTTTAAGTTTTTCAAGTTGAGGTTGGAAATTAGCACAATTTCAAGCATTCGCAATACAATTCAAGCAAGCATGCAAAGAGTATACAAGCAACGGAAAGTAAAGCATGCAACTTGCTAGAAAGTAAAGGGATGGGATTGGAGTGTGCAAACGCAATTGGAGAAATGGAGATTTTTGTCGTGGTTCCGATTGGTGGTGCTATCGTACATTCACGTTGGTGGAGACTTCGGCCCATGAAGGGTAACGGTTGCGCGAGTCCACGGAGGGCTCCACCCACGAACGGTCCACGAAGAAGCAACCTTGTCTATCCCACCATGGCCATTGCCCACAAAGGACATGCCTCACTTGGGTACATCATTGCTACGTCTTGAGCTTGCGTTAGTTTTCCTTGAAGAGGAAAGGGTGATGCAGCAATAGTAGCGTAAGTATTTCCCTCAGTTTTTGAGAACCAAGGTGTCAATCCAGTAGGAGGCTCCTCAAAAGTCCCACGCACCTACACAAACAAACAATAACTCGCAATCAACGCAATAAAGGGGTTGTCAATCGCTTCACGGCCACTTGCAAAAGTGAGATCTGATAGAGATAATATGATAAGATAAATATATTTCTGGTATTTTTATGATATAGATTGGAAAAGTAAAGATGCAAATAAAAGTAGATTGAAAGCTTATATGATAAAAGATAGACCCGGGGGCCATAGGTTTCACTAGTGGTTTCTCTCAAGATAGCATAAGTATTACGGTGGGTGAACAAATTACTGTCGAGCAATTGATAGAGAAGTGAATAATTATGAGATTATCTAGGCATGATCATGTATATAGGCATCACGTCCGTGACAAGTAGACCGAGTCTTGCCTGCATCTACTACTATTACTCCACACATCGACCGCTATCCAGCATGCATCTAGAGTATTAAGTTCATAAAGAACAGAGTAACGCATTAAGAAAGATGCCATGATGTAGAGAGATAAACTCATGCAATATGATATAAACCCCATCTTTCTATCCTCGATGGCAACAATACAATACGTGCCTTGCTGCAACTGCTGTCACTGGGAAAGGACACCGCAAGATTGAACCCAAAGCTAAGCACTTCTCCCATTGCAAGAAAGATCAATCTAGTAGGCCAAACCAAACTGATAATTCGAAGAGACTTGCAAAGATAACTTAATCACACATGAATTCAGAGGAGATTCAAATATTTCTCATAGATAAACTTGATCATACACCCACAATTCTTTGGATCTCGACAAACACACTGCAAAAAGAGTTACATCGAATAGATCTCCAAGAAGATCGAGGAGAACTTTGTATTGAGATTCAAAGAGAGAGAAGAAGCATCTAGCTAATAACTATGGACCCGAAGGTCTGTGGTAAACTACTCACAACTCATCGGAGAGGCCTTGGAGATGATGTAGAGGCCCTCTATGGTCGATTCCCCCTCCGGCGAAGCGCCGGCGAAGGCTCCAAGATGGGATCTCACGGATACAGAAGGTTTCGGCGGTGGAAATAATTTTTCGTGGTGCTCCTCGATGGTATATATATAGGAGGAAGAAGTAGGTCGGTGGACGCTCGAGGGGCCCACAAGGGTGGGGGCGCACCCACCTATAGGGGGCGCGCCAGGCACCCTCGTGGCCGCCTCCTCTGTTTCTTGACGTCCACTCCAAGTCCCCTGGATCACGTTTGTTCCAAAAAGATCGCTTCCAAAGGTTTCATTCCATTTGGACTCCGTTTGATATTCCTTTCCTTCGAAACACTGAAATAGGAAAAAAACAGCAATTCGGGTTGGGCCTCCGGTTAGTAGGTTAGTCCTAAAAATGATATAAAAGTGTAAGTAAAGCCCATATAAACATCCAAGACGGGTAATATAATAGCATGGAACAATCAAAAATTATAGATACATTGGAGACGTATCAAGCATCTCCAAGCTTAATTCCTGCTCATCCTCGAGTAGGTAAATGATAAAAAAACACATTTTTTGATGTGGAATGCTACCTAGCATAATTCTCAATATAATTTTCTTTATTGTGGCATGATTGTTCAGATCCAAATGATTCAAGATAAAAGCTTATAAAACATAAAAATAGTAGTACTTGAAGCATACTAACAAATAATCATGTCTTATCAAAATAGCATAGCCAAAGAAAGCTCATCCCTACAAAATCATGTAGTTAGGCCATGCTTCATTTTCGTTACACAAAATACTCCCATCATGCACAACCCCGGTTTCAGCCAAGCAATTGGTTCATACTTTTTAACGCGCTTCAGCTTTTTCAACTCTTATGCAATACATGAGCGCAAGCCATGGACATAGCACTATATGTGGTATATGGTGGTGGTTGTTGAGGGAGTCCTGGATTAGGGGGTCCTCGGACAGCCGGACTATGTACTTGTGCCGGACTGTTGGACTATGAAGATACAAGATTGAAGACTTCGTCCCGTGTCCGGGTGGGACTCTCCTTTGCGTGGAAGGCAAGCTTGGCAATTCGGATATGTTGATTTCCTTCTCTGTAACCAACTCTGTGTAACCCTAGCCCCCTCCGGTGTCTATATAAACCAGAGGGTTTGGTCCGTAGGACCGGAACAATCATAATCATAGGTTAGCTTCTAGGGTTTAGCCTCTATGATCTCGTGCTAGATCAACTCTTGTAACACTCATATCATCAAGATCAATCAAGCAGGAAGTGGGGTATTACCTCCATCGAGAGGGCCCGAACCTGGGTGTCCACCGCCTCATGTTACCATTAGCCTTAGACGCACAGTTCGGGACCCCCTCCCGAGATCCGCTGGTTTTGACACCGACATTGGTGCTTTCATTGAGAGTTCCATTGTGCCGTCACCATATGGCTTGATGGCTCCTGCAATCATCTACAATGATGCAATCTAGGGTGAGGTCTTCCTCCCCGGATAGATCTTCATATTCGGCGGCTTCGCACTGCGGGCCAACTCGCTTGGCCATCTGGAGCATATCGATAGCTACGCCCCTGGCCATCAGGTCAGGTTTGGAAGCCTGAACTACACCACCGACATCCACGGGGACTTGATCTTCGATGGATTCGAACCCATGATAGGTGTGCCGAACAGTCATGATGAGCATGACTTAGATCTGCCATCGGATGGTGGTTGGGAGATCACACCTGTAGCTGCCCCGGCTCCAAATCCGGAGAAGATCATGCCGTTCGAGGACGGGTGGATAGACCCCGCCACGGAGGCCGCACACTCATCAGCGATAGAGCTGAACAAAGACTTCGCCTCCAATGAGGACTGTGTCATCGGACCCTCGGACTCGTCTCCAGCCATAGGCTCCGAACCGCTCGCATCTATGCCTATCGAATCTGATTGGGCATCGATCATGGAGTTTACCTCCACGGATATCTTTCAGCACTCGCCTTTGGGCAACGTGCTTAAATTCACTGAAATCTCTCTCCCTATCAGGAGACTCTTGGCCGAAATATGTCCGGCTTGAATGGGAAGCGGGCAACAAAGAAATTGATTCCCCACCCACCACCCACTTAATAGCCACTATCGACGACTCAACCGACATGCTTGATTTCGACTCCGAAGACATCGACGGTATGAACGACGATGCCGGAGAAGAACAAGAACCACCGCCCACAGGGCGCTGGACTGCCACCTCATCATATGATAT
>NC_041393.1:230324816-230409160 GCF_002162155.2 Triticum dicoccoides | reverse complement strand
TATGGTGGACACACCCAAAGTAAACATTGGCGAGGAATGGAAGGATGCAACAGAGGATAATCCTCTTGAGGAGCAACCAAAGCGCCGACGGCGCTGCTCTAAATCCCGCCATAGCAAAAACAACAATAACGGCACAAGAAAGAATAATACCTCGGACGACTCTAAAGGTAAAGATGACCCCATGGACTCGGTGATGGAGCAGGATGAGCCAGGGGACGGCGAACATAGTCCAGGGCCGATGTCCGATCACAGCGATGCCGAGGGTAAAACAAATCAACCTGTCTCCGAAGAGGAGAACAGTCCGGACGACGATGCATTCATCATCCCGGAAAAACACTTGGAAAAAGAGAACCTCCGCAATAGGCTTATCGCCATCGCGAGGAGCTTGAAGAAGCAGAAGCAAAGGCTTCAGGCCGCGCAAGATATGCTCAACCGCAGATGGAACAAAGTGCTCGACACTGACGAAAAATACGGTGGCGATCGCCACACAAAGAGCTACCCAAAGCGCAAGCTGCTGCCCGAATTCGACGACGAGGCCATAGAGCCCATCCCGCCGAAAAATAATATGGTCGATCTGCTGGACCGACCACCCCGTGGCCACGACAGGGCGGCTAATGACGCCGCGCACAAGTCCACACACGATTTACGTGATCACCTGGACAAAAAAGATGGTATGGCCAGGTCCATCTACGGATCTAGGAAGCGTGCTCTAGCGCAGGATCACAGCCACCCAAACGACTATACTGATCGAACACCGGCTCGGAATCAACACTGAACACTACAACCGTCGGAAGCATGCCATGACAGATCCAAATACAGGGGTGCCGCGCACCCCCTGTGCTTCACCGATGAGGTGCTGGATCATGAATTTCTAGAGGGATTTAAACCCGTAAACAAAGAGGCATATGACGGAACGACAGACCCTGTGGTCTGGATTGAGGACTTTATTCTTCACATCCACATGGCTCGCGGAGATGATCTATACGCCATCAAATACCTTCCCCTTAAGTTGAAAGGACCACCTCGGCACTGGTTGAAAAGCCTCCCTGAAAACTTAATTGGAAGTTGGGAGGAACTTGAGGATGCTTTCAGGGCTAATTTTCAAGGGACCTATGTCCGACCTCCAGATGCAGAGATTTAAGTCACATAATCCAACAACCCGGAGAGTTAGCCCGTATGTTATCGAACAGATTTCTCACCCAGAAGAATCAAATCATCGACTGCCCGGACGCCGAAGCCTTAGCGGCTTTCAAACGCAGTGTCCGGGACGAATGGCTCGCTAGACACCTCGGCCAGGAAAAACCGAGGACAATGGCAGCCCTAACAAGCCTTATGACCCGCGCGGGCGAGGACAGTTTGTTGGCCCATAGCGGCACCAGTGACCCAGGCACATCCGAAGTCAGGGATGGCAACGGAAAGCCACGACGCAATAAAAACAAGCGTCGAAATAATGAAGACAGCCCAGACAACACGGCGGTAAACGCCGGATTCAGGGGCTCTCAACCCGGTCAACGGAAAAAGCCATCTAAAGGCAGCAGAGATGGACCGTCTAGCCTAAATCAAAATTCTAGACATATCATGTCGGAATCATGGCACCCCCGAGAAGCCTACAAATCACACCAACAGAGAATGCTGGGTATTCAAGCAGGCCGGCAAGCTAAACGCCGAACAGAAGGGGAGGGAGACGCCAAGCAAAGACGAGGATGAGCCTCGCCAGCCGAACACTGGGGGATGGAAAACATTTCCACCAGAGGTCAAAACAGTGAACCTGATTTACGCAACCCACATATCAAAGAAGACGCGCAAACGCGCACTCCGAGACGTATACGCTGTAGAATCCGTCGCCCCCAAATTCAACCCATGGTCGGCTTGCCCGATCACTTTTGATTGCAGGGATCATCCGACTAGTATCCGGCATGGAGGTTCGGTTGCCTTCGTGCTCGACCCAATAATTGGCGGATACCATCTCACCCGACTCCTCATGGACGGTGACAGTACTCTTAATTTGATATATCAAGATACTGTCCGCAAGATGGGGATAGACCCGTCCAGAATCTGCCTAAGCAATACTACCTTTAAAGGAGTAATACCAGGCGTAGAGGCCTGCTGCACGGGCTCTCTAACACTAGAGGTTGTATTCGGCTCTCCCGACAACTTCTGAAGCGAAGAAATAATCTTCGATATCGCTCCATTCCGAAGCGGCTACCAGGCACTACTCGAAAGAGCAGCCTTCACTCATTTTAATGCAGTTCTGCATTACGCTTATCTTAAGCTTAAGATGCCCGGTCCACGTGGCGTCATTACAATTAGCGGAAATACAGAACGCTCCGTGCGTGCGGAAGAATAAGTGGCGGCTCTAGCAGCCAAACCACTGACCAGCCTCTCCAACCCAAGTATCTAATTGGTCGTCAAGACCACGGACACGGCTAGACATGTTCGTTGCACCACTATTTGTAGTAGCCCAGATAAACCTGAGCTTGACTAAACGGCTATACCCCCATATATGGTGCTAGGGGCTGCCCGCATGAAAAGAATCCATAGTTCGGTTGGATCCTATTTACAATCAAGTAAATTGAATTTTTATGGTTCATTAAGTTTAAACAACGTTATGCACGATCACATCAGACTCTTTCACCTGGGCTTTTCCTCTTTTCTTTTCAGATGACCATGGTGCTACACCCTTCCAGGATACGGCACAACGGAGATAAAGGCGCAGACGTGCAGCAGGGCCCCGCTCAAAGGTTTCTTTTTAGATTAAGACCCTATGTAAACCTTTTTTATTGTCTCTTGTTGCTTCACACCCTCCGGGCACTTAAAACAACCGAGAGGGATACTGGCGTTATTGGCATTTGGTCATGCCATACTAATGCACGTAACTGGAAATTTAGGGATCATTATCGAGGGCGATATTCAGCACAGTATATGTTTTAAAGTCCGAATACCTTCGGGAGTGTTCGGCATCGCGAGTTTGGCCTTATATGCATTAGCTCCAAATCATGTCTTTGGTCAAAGGTTGGGTTTGCCTGGCTCCCGTGTTTTGCTACCTTACGTTCCGCTCTGTCGGCTAAAGTGGCACCGGGAGAACTACTACGATTGTGCCCTAGTTCATTTGGATGAGCACCTCAGTAGAGAAAGTCGAAAACTGACTGTCATGATAAAGTGAGAGACTGGTCAACCACTCAATGACTCAGCGGAATCTTCGCGATTCCTCCACATTAACGAAGGACCGGTTTCCCGGTCACGTATGTACGCACACCGTATTCGAATGAATGCAGACATACTAGGGGCTATATAGTAGCCCCACTAAGGGAGTCCTGGACTAGGGGGTGTCCGGACAGCCGGACTATCAATGTCCGCCGGACTATCAAGACTACGAAGATACGAGATTGAAGACTCCGCCCCGTGTCCGGATGGGACTTTCCTTGGCGTGGAAGGCAAGCTTGGCAATACGGATATATAGATCTCCTACCATTGTAACCGACTCTGTGTAACCCTAGCCCTCTCCGGTGTCTATATAAACCGGAGGGCTTTAGTCCGTAGGACAACATACACAACATACAATCATACCATAGGCTAGCTTCTAGGGTTTAGCCTCCTTGATCTCGTGGTAGATCTACTCTTGTACTACCCATATCATCAATATCAATCAAGCAGGAGTAGGGTTTTACCTCCATCGAGAGGGCCCGAACCTGGGTAAAAAACATCGTGTCCCTTGTCTCCTGTTACCATCCGCCTAGACGCATAGTTCGGGACCCCCTACCCGAGATCCGTCGGTTTTGACACCGACATTGGTGCTTTCATTGAGAGTTCCTCTGTGTCATCACCAATAGAGCGGATGCCTCCGCCCGTCTTCAAAGACGGTGTTTTCGCCTGAGGAGCCTTGGCCGCCGGCCAAACTATCCGGCTTGGTGGTTTTCTCATGACCGCCTGTCCGGCCGCCGCTTCGACAATGACTTCTCAAGTCGTCGAAAGCAATCTTCGCGTCAGCCCTAAAGCTGCCGAACAGTTAGATCCAATGGAGCTCTCGTCTGTTAACGAGCTCTTGGATCGCATCGCCGCCCTGGGAGTCGCTACGGACTACAACCAGATTGGGCTTAAAACCGATCTGAGAGAGATTAACTCTCCCCAGGCCACCCACCACGTCGTAGTAGTGGAAGAACAATACGGCAACTCTTTGCCGGTGTTGAAAACAATTCATGTCCGGATTCCCGAACCCTCCATGCCGGATTCCCGCGGAGGGACGGACTTTGATCGAGCATCGAACTTAAAATCATGCATCGCCCCGGACTCGCTGGATTGTCCCCAGCAAAACACACCTCCGAATTCGGAAACCCCTTGGCCTTTGAGCCTCAAGATGGGCAGGGATCCGGATTTTATTCCACCCACCCGCCCAGACATATGCGATCTATCTCTAATACGGCAAGAGCCTACAGAAACAGTACATCACTACTGGGCCAGATTCCTCCTGGTTATGGACAGGATAAAGGACTGCCGAGAGGAAAACGCAATATCAATCTTCCGCAATAACTGCACGGACAAGGGAATACTAAACGCCATTGATCGTCGCAAAATTACGCGCTTTCCCGATCTGGCGTCCATAGTACGAAAGTACTGTGCGATGGACAGTTTCCGGAAAACCGAAAATCAATTCTGGGATAATCCGGCCCCAAACCCAGTCCGCAGTAAAAGGGCGCCTTACACTCAGGCCCCAGATGCAAAAACGAAAAAACAAAAACCCAGTCAGGGAAATGGAACCGTACTGGAGGGATGGCTCAATGGAACCTATAAGCTTCATAATACAGAGGGAGCCGTCCCAACACATAGCCTTCGAGCATGTTGGATATTACGGCAGGTGGCCAAAAGTGGCGAAGAGCTTCTAGCTCCGGAAAACCACTCCAACAATACCAGCACGGTATCAATCGTCTTCGAGACTTTCGCATCAAATAATATGCGAAAACGATCAATCCGCGAACTCGCCGAAGTCTACCAAGTAGCAACAGCAAATCCATGGAGCGACACAACCATTACCTTCAATGGAAGCGACGAGCCCACATTCCGAACAACCAGAGCCCCAGCCGCACTGGTACTTAGTCCCATAGTGGACGGCTTTCGACTGACAAAAGTTCTCATGGACGGCGGCAGCGGACTAAACCTCATTTACGAGGAAACTTTGCGAAAAATGGAAATCGATTGGAGCCGTATTAAGCGAAGCAGCACAACCTTTAGAGGAATAATCCCTAGCCAGGAAGCGCGCTGCACCGGAAAAATCACACTCGATGTGGTGTTCGGCTCTCCGGACAATTACAGATCCGAAGAAGTCACGTTCCAGGTGGCCTCGTTCAGCAGTGGCTATCACGCCATATTAGGACGAGAGGCATTCACAATTTTTCAAGCAATACCTCATTACGGGTACATGAAGCTTAAAATGCCTGGGCCCAGCGGAATAATCACTCTCGCTAGTGATCCGGACATAGCACTCCGCACCGAAAACAAGACAGCCGCACTAGCCCTCGAGGCACTATCCGAAGCCCTAACGGCAGAGGAACTCACCGCGCTGCGCTCTACAGTGAACAGGGACGATGTGATACTCGATAAAAGATCCAAGTCCACCTCCTTCAAACCAGCAGAAGAGATAATAAAATTCCAGGTCCATCCAACGGACCCAACAAAGACGGCCTCCAATGGGGCACAGTTGAACCCCGAAGTAGACGCCGCACTGCGCGAATTCCTTCGGGAAAATTGGGATATCTTCGCCTGGCATCCTTCAGACATGCCCGGAATCCCCCGCAGGTTGGCTGAACACAGCCTCAACATCCTAAAAGGATTCAAGCCAGTCAAACAGGCTCTTCGATGATTTTCCGAGCCCAAAAGACAGGCAATGGGAGAAGAGCTAGCCAAACTATTGGAAGCCGGATTCATCAGAGATATCAAACATCCGGACTGGCTAGCAAATTTGGTGATGGTACCAAAGAAGGATAAATCCTGGCGCCTCTGTGTCGATTTTAAAGACCTCAGTAAAGCTTGCCCAAAGGATCCCTTCCCTCTCCCCCGCATCGATCAAATCATCGATGCCACAGCAAGGCACGATTCGTTGTGCTTCCTGGACGCATACTCTGGCTATCATCAAATCAAGATGGCGGAAGCAGACCAAGCCGCAACGGCATTTATCACTCCATATGGACCATTCTGCTTCAACACGATGCCCTTCGGACTCAAAAACACCGGCGCAACATATCAGCGCATGATTCAAACATGTCTGGCCACCCAGATCGGCAAAACAGTCGAGGCATACGTAGACGACGTAGTCGTCAAAACAAAACACGTCGAAACTTTAGTAGACGATTTGAGGCTCACATTCGACAACCTCAGAACATATGACACCAAGCTGAATCCGGAAAAATGCGTGTTCGGCGTACCAGCCGGAAAGCTGCTGGGCTTCATTGTATCCGGTAGAGGAATTGAAGCAAATCCGGCCAAAATCCGAGCTCTGTCACAGTTGGATATTCCAAAAGACCTCAAACAAATACAAAAATTAACAGGATGCGTGGCAGCATTAAGCCGCTTTATCTCCCGTTTAGGAGAAAAAGCGTTGCCCCTCTATCGCCTCCTCAGGCGCACCGAACACTTCGAGTGGACGGATGCTGCCACTGCCGGACTCGAAGAAATAAAGGCCATACTGGCAACAAATCCAGTCCTGGCTGCGCCCACTCTGGGCGAACCAATGTTGTTATACATCGCAGCAACACATCAAGTTGTAAGCGCAGTGCTCGTCGTCGAACGAGCGACAGAAGGGCATAAATTCCCTCTTCAAAAACCAGTGTATTATGTATCCACTGTATTAACCCCCTGCAAATCCCGTTACCCGCACTATCAGAAGATAGCATATGCGGTGTTCATGGCGTCTCGAAAGCTCCGGCACTACTTTCAAGAGTCCTCGATAACAGTGGCCTCAGAGGTACCACTCAATGACATTATAAATAACCGCGACGCAACGGGCAGGATAGCAAAATGGGCCATTGAGCTCTTACCATTCGACATCACTTATAAACCTCGACGAGCTATAAAGTCACAAGTTTTGGCTGATTTCGTCGCCGAATGGACTGAAGCCGAACTCCCTAAAGAGTACGGCGCGTACTCCAATTGGACTATGCATTTTGACGGCTCCAAAATGTTGGCAGGACTGGGGGCTGGCGTCGTATTGACGTCCCCCACCGGAGATACAGTCCAGTATGTACTTCAAATAATGTACACGGACTCCAACAATGCAGCCGAATACGAGGCCCTGTTACATGGTCTCCGGATGGCGGTCTCCATCGGCATTCAACGCCTAGAGGTGCGCGGGGACTCAAACCTTGCAATATCCCAGATAAATGGAGACTTCGACGCCAAAGATCCGAAAATGGCAGCATATCGTAACACTGTCCTAAAAATGTCAGCCCGGTTTGAAGGACTCGAATTCCATCACATAGCCCGAGATAATAACCAAGCGGCCGACGTCCTGGCACGCATCGGTGCGAAACGTGATGCTGTCCCTCCAAATATCTTCCTAGAACGACTCTTCAAGCCATCCGTACTATGGGAAGAGGAGCCCGGTAGCTACAAACCGGAGAAAACCGCACCAACTGGTGATTCGGCAGACAACATAACACCTTCCGCCCACGTCATAATGGCGGTAATCGCCGCGTGGATAGAACCTTTCCTAGCCTACTTACTTAGGCAGGAACTTCCCGAAGACCAAAATGAGGCCCGCTGCATAGTCCGGCGATCGAAGGCCTACAAGGTCCATGAGGGAGAACTTTATAAGAAAAGTACCACTGGAGTCCTTCAAAGGTGTATCTCCGAAGAAGAAGGGCGAAACCTCCTGGCTGAAATTCATGCCGGACTAGGCGGACACCACGCAGCAGCCCGGGCCCTTGTAGGAAAGGCATTCCGTACAGGATTTTAGGCCGACGGCTCGGGCAGACGCACAGGACTTGGTCCAGCGATGCGTTGGTTGTCAGCTCTTTGCTAATCAGAGCCATATGCCACCCACCGCCCTCAAAACCATACACATTACCTGGCCGTTCGCGGTCTGGGGGCTTGACATGGTTGGACCCCTTAAAGGGGGAACCCACAAGAAAAAGTACCTATTGGTCATGGTGGATAAATTCACCAAATGGATAGAGGCCAAACCGGCCAATACGGCAGAGTCCGGACCAGTGATAGACTTTATATCAGGGGTGGTACACCGTTACGGAGTCCCCCACAGCATCATCACCGACAACGGCACGAACTTCACAGCCGACGAGGTTAAATCATGGTGCAAAAATATGGGCATCAAGCTCGACTATGCGTCAGTCTATCACCCTCAAACCAACGGTCAAGTGGAAAGAGAAAATGGTCTAATAATGAGCGGCATCAAACCCAGACTAGTGAGGTCACTCACCAAATCCGACACACAATGGGTCGAGGAGCTCGACTCCGTACTCTGGGGGCTACGGACAACGCCTAACCGTACTACCGGATTCACACCATTTTTCATGGTATACGGCGCAGAGGCAGTCTTGCCCTGTGACATTATTCATGACTCACCTCGAGTGCGCATGTATGAGGAAAGAGAAGCCGAGCTTGATCGGCAGGACAGCTTGGACACATTGGAGGAAGAACGTGACGTCGCGAAGGCTCGTTCCGCATTCTATCAGCAGCAGGCCCGAAGATATCAAAGCAGAGAAGTACGGGCCAAGACTTACAACATTGGTGAACTAGTTCTACGCCTGCCGGACAAGAAAAAGGACAAGCTCAAGCCCAAATGGGAGGGTCCCTTCATCATTGATCAAGTACTAACCGGCGGAGCATACCGACTCGAGCCGAACCCATGGAACGCAGTCCGCCTCCGACGATTCTATGCCTAGTGTCGGACTAAGAGTTCGTCCCCTTCCCCCGTCCATACTTTTACACTTCGGCTGTCTTTTGTTTCTCTTTTTATCCTTCTCATTTAAAAGCCCTTTCGGGCCTATTTTTGCATTCTTTGCATACACATGATGTGCCATCCGCACTCATTATTCCTGGGGGCTTCTTTTACAGAAGCTCAATTATACGCATGATGTGCTATCCGCACTCATTATTCCTGGGGGCTTCTTTTATAGAAGCTTAATTATACGGGTTTTATACCCATCACATGTGTCAAGCTTCCACATGTACCTTTTATTCGCCATTATATGCATCGATATGACTTAAGTTTTGGCCAAGCTGGGTTGCCTGGCTCCTGTGCTTACCCCTACGTTCCCGATTGTTCGGCTAGGAGGTAAAGGGAGCACCTCTGCGATTGTTACTGCCGGGTCAGCCGGATGTGTACCTCAGACTGGGTGAAGCCGAAAGCTAGCGTTCTTAAGGGAATATTCGGTCGGTGACTTAAAAGATGACTTTTTACCTATTTATCTATCTGCCCCCAGATGTTTTACTGCTTTCTATGCAGTCCGGACATGCACTTTAGGGCATGCCTCCCAGCGAAAGGAACCCTTAACGGAACTATTCTCCCTGGAAGATGTTTCTTACTAACCATGTAATATAACATAACTAGTTGGGCACTTGTCTGATAAAGCACTAATGACCCCTATGCCTGGTCTCCATGCATACCACGGTTGTTTCTTAACCAAAAAGGTATTCGGACACACTCCGGACTCTAGGGTCCCGAGGTCGAAGCGAAAAGGTCGGCATAGACAAACGATCTACAATCCGGCTAGAAGGCATTTCACATGTCACTTTAAAGGATAACATACATTGTCAAATTTATTGATTGTATTCCTCCTCAATCCCGTCTAACAGGTTGTCTAATTTACAGTCCTGTTGGGAAAATTTAGCAGCCAACTCTACTTGGCTATACACTAAACTCACAGGGATCTCCTTCCCATCGGGCCCCACCGGTCCAACTTCGGCCATGTGGTTGGGATCTTCCTTCTTGTACCGCGTCTTCACCATGGCCCAAGCTTCCCTCGCACCTTGACGGCAAGCCGAAATCTTCCACAAACGGAAGCGCTGTTGTACTCCCTGCAGCTTCTCCGCAAGCTCCCCGAGGCTCTCGGGTAGGGTGAGGGTTGGCCATAAAGCCTGAACGACGCCGCTCATTGCCTGCCAAACTCGTTCGAGTAGCTGCAACAGTTCGGGAAGTTGATCACCCATTGATATGGGCATCTCCTCTGCAGGACGACCCGTGAGTATACCTACAAGACATATCATGTCAAAACGCTTCCTCGCCGGACTCTTCTTTTCAAAAGAGTTCGCTCAAGCACTTACTATAAATGTTGCGACGAAGCCGCTGATTCTCCTTAACGGAGCCGGACAGCTCGGCCTGTGCGCCTTTTAGCTCTTCTCTGAGCTTGGCGTTGGCATCTTGGAGCTTGTTCCTTTCCTGCTGAACTCTATTCAGCACACTCTCGCCGGCCTTTAGCTGGCGTAGCAATGCTTGCCTATCCGGATCTTGTCCGGCGGCACCTGCAAATGTCATTATTAGACTCGCGCGCACGCCGCACAGCGCTTATATTTATTAATAAAAAATGTGTTACCAGGAGGGGTCTTTCCGTCTCCTCCTGCGGCAGCAAGTGCGGCCTCTAGTTGGGCCTTGCAATCTTGCAGCTCCCGGGACAGCTGGGCGTTCTTCTTGTTAAGTGCCTAAAATTTAAAATGATCCTTAAATCAGTTAGCATAACTAATTTAAGTCTCGGGGGCTACTGGTATATACAACCATTAAAATTCCCTTACCCGTATGTCTTTCACATACTGCTCCGTGGCTCTGGTAAAACCATTTTGAGCAGCACGGAGATGCGCGTCCCCTGCGTTAAAGGCGTCCAATGCCTCAGGGGAAAAGCACGCTTCTTGAAATACTGTCCGGCGGCGCCTATGGTTCATGGCGCTCTCCACCTCAGACTTGGTGGCGGACAGTCTGTCGGTATCCTCCGTTGGAGAAGGATCCGGCTCGCGTCTTGCGCTTGCCTCCCCCTCCAGGCCGGGCGCTGGGGCCTGGCCGGTGTTGGTCGGATTGGCAATTCCTGCGCTCGCAGTCCGGCGAGCGCTTTTTCTCCTACAAAAATCATGGGCACTTAGACGTTTCCTCGGAACGTTGCTCTAAAAATTCAAATATGAGCTATACCTTTGCGGCGACGTTTCCGTCCGCACTGCGCTCCTTTTTTGCCTGCTGGTTCGGACTGACTTCTGTTGGTCGGCCGCCGCGGGCTCGGCTTCCTGCCGTAAAGGCGCTTCCTGCAAAATACCATCGTTCGCAAAGGTTAGAAATGGGTAGGGAGGAGATAATGGTGTCCGGACTTCGGTCACGGTCACCTGGGAAGCCGGACTTAGTCCGGGGTAGTCCGCCGTAATGGCGACCAAAGCATTGTCTATGCTGAGCTGGTGATACACCCCGTCGATCAGCTCCACCTCGATATCCGGGTCCTCTTCGGAGGCCGGACCCAAGGATCCTTCTGGATCCTCGGGTTGCGGAGCAGGACTTACCATGTCCTCCACAATCCGGCGTAGACCCTGCGCCGAAGACATAATGTAAGAAGCTTAAACTTCGAAAGCATGGGCTGGGCCCTTCAAGGTGTTCACTTACCCATCCTCTGGGGTTGATCATGGAAAACCCATTCAAAGGGTTCGTTCGAAGGAAATCCTCCTTCTCCCCCTTGTACAGACTGGACAGGATCCTCACCAGATCCTCGGTCGAATCCGGCCCTTTGCGGCCATGCCGGGTAGCATCGTCTTCCCCGTTGAAATCCCACATGGGGTGGCCTCTGTATTGCAGTGGTTGTACCCCTCGCTTGATGCATGTCGCCATGACTCTGATCATGGTCAAGCCGGAATGAGACATTAATCTTATCCGGCCCATCAAGTAATGGACGCTCTTGTCTTCCTCCAATCGGGGGCTCCGCGGGCGCCAGCTGAGGCGTTTCTTCAAGGGAGCAGCACTAAACTCCGGGAGGCCGATCCGGACTGGGTCTGGCAGCGGAGCGTCTTCTATATAAAACCATTCCGAGGGCCAGTCTTCGGACGCCTTCTTGGGAGTGCCGGATAGGTATCTGGTCCCGGCGATGCGCCACATTTCGGCGCCGCCCACTTGATATATGGACCCCTGGTAAGAATGGGGTATGGGGCAAAACAGCCTCTTCCACAATGCGAAATGGGGCTCAATGCCCAGGAACAGCTCGCAGAGAGCTACGTAGCCCGCGATATGCAGGATAGAGGCGGGCGTAAGGTGGTGGAGCTGGAGTCCATAGTACTTCAGGAGCCCGCGGAGGAACGGATGTATTGGAAATCCGAGTCCCCTTGTCAGATAAGGGACAAAACATACTCGCTCCCCCTTATTGGGGCTTGGAGTGTCCTCCGCCTGTCTCCCACCTTGATAAGTAACCAGTCCGGCCCGGACTGGGATCATAATGGCCGGAGGGAGGAATCCCCCCGTTTGGAGCTTCTCGAGCTCGTTGTGCGAAATAGAGCACCTCCTCCAACTCCTCGGCGGTGGGCTGGGAGCGCGCGAAGAAGAGCCGTGGTGACGATCCATGATGGAATGGATTTCTAGGTCAAAAGGCGCTTAGATAGAGTACTCGCAGGAGGAAGATGGTGTGGTTTGCATCTGGATTCTTGCATCTTTTGTAGGCGGTCAAACTCGCGCAATTGGGGGTGGAATGCAAAAAACACCCTGGCTTTTCGCATTCGTGCGACGCATGGAAGAGGGCCATTATTTGGCGTAGAAGCCGAGGAACACAGTATTCAAGATGAAGCCGGACACTGTTCGGCAGGTACATGGAATTTGAAGGGAGAACCCGCCTTGCAACGCCGAAGATTATAGACGCGCTGGACTTATCGTCATTGAAGCCTGGTTCGGGGGCTACTGAGGGAGTCCTGGACTAGGGGGTGTCCGGACAGCCCGACTATCAATGTCCGCCGGACTATCAAGACTACGAAGATACGAGATTGAAGACTCCGCCCCGTGTCCGGATGGGACTTTCCTTGGCGTGGAAGGCAACCTTGGCAATACGGATATATAGATCTCCTACCATTGTAACCGACTCTGTGTAACCCTAGCCCTCTCCTGTGTCTATATAAACCGGAGGGCTTTAGTCCGTAGGACAACATACACAACATACAATCATACCATAGGCTAGCTTCTAGGGTTTTGCCTCCTTGATCTCGTGGTAGATCTACTCTTGTACTACCCATATCATCAATATCAATTAAGCAGGAGTAGGGTTTTACCTCCATCGAGAGGGCCCGAACCTGGGTAAAAAACATCGTGTCCCTTGTCTCCTGTTACCATCCGCCTAGACGCACAGTTCGGGACCCCCTACCCGAGATCCGCCGGTTTTGACACCGACACCCACCATCAAACTCCTATGGCTAAGTGAAAGTGTTAAATCTATATAGTCTGATTGCCTCGTTCGCCGCACTATCACCTCCTTAACGGACCAAGACATTGGATCAAGTGTGATTATCCGCTTTACCGAACACCCCTGCATTATATGTGTGGGGGCTGAAGCCGACGACTACAAACTTTCAGGTTATATACATACATACATGAATGGCTACACAGGAGGCACTACAATACTTTACGGGCAAAAGTATAAATATAGCCTTTATTATTAAAAGCATTGTTTTTACAATCAAGATACATGTCATTGGAACATGGTATTCTTTGAGCATTGAGCCTCTATTAAGCACGCACCTTCTAGGACTTCTTTAAAATAGTGCTCGAGTGAGTCCTTGCCTCCGGGCGGACCCCTGGTCGCAATTTCGGTGGCCTCCATCTTTGCCCAATATGTTTTAACATGGGCAAGAGCCATCTATGCACCCTCTATGCACGCCGACCTCTTGACAGTGTTGATATGCGGCACAACACGAAGAAATCGTTGCACTAAACCAAAATAACTCCTGGACTTGGTTCCTTTGGCCACAGACAATCCACGACAGCCTTCATGGCAAGCCCGGACAACCTATGGAGCTCAGCCCACTCGGCCATTTGCTCATTCAATAGCAGCGGACGCCTTGGATTACTGAACTATGACCACAACAATCTTTCCACCTCATGATCTTCCTGATCTTTGAAATACTCAGTCGCATCAGCAGCACTCTTTGCTAAATCCAAGTATGCGTCTGCAGAACTCCACAGTTGATCAAGAGGGGCATACTTCGGATCACCGTACTTCATCCACAATAAAAAGGGCTTCCCAGCCGCGATATCTCCGGCTTGATGAAGCTCCTCCCGCGCCGCTCTGATTTCAGAGCGAGTTTCCTTGGCTGCTTCCAAGGCCTTCTTTAGGCCAGTCGTTTTGGCTTGGCTTTCCTGTCGAGGAGCTCATATCGGCTGGCGGCATTTGGTAGCTCAAGAGCCATGTCGGCTATCTTCTCTTCGCTCTAACGATGAGTAGCCTGTTCGGCTTTTTTGGCTGCCTTCAGGGCGGCTTCATCACTTCTCCTGGCTTGTTCCTTGGCTTGGGCAAGTTCTGCCTGAAGGGTCTCCACGGCGGCAGCTCCATCTGCAGTCAAAGCATATTATAGATACTAGCATCATGCTCCTCTTAGATTTGTCGGTGTCCTGGGAACAGGGGTCCCCAGACTTGCCTTCCTGCGGCCTGCGGCGTGGCTCGAGTGGTGGCCCAGTACGGCCCATCTTCATCAACGCAAGACTCAAGACCCTCACGAGGGGCCAAGCCTCGCGGGGCGGACGGCACAAGGCTTCCTTAGGAGCGGACTCACCGGGCATGCTCGTGAGGAGGCGGAGAGATCAAGGCAGGGGTACCTCCCGAGGTGCTCGTGATGCAAGCCATGACGATCGAGACCAGGTGGGCGCCAGGCGGGCGCCGGCCCGCGCGGTGTCCTTGTTTCCTCTTTGGTGCAAAGGGGGCAAGCACAGGCATGGAGTATTGAGGCATCAAGAAAAGGTTGCCATTTCAGTGCAACGAGACCAAGAGCCCTAGACTTGCCTTCCTGCGGCCTGCGGTGTGGCTCGAGTGGTGGCCCAGTACGGCCCATCTTCATCAACGCAAGACTCAAGACCCTCGCGAGGGGCCAAGCCTCGTGGGGCGGACGGCACAAGGCTTCCTCAGGAGCGGCCTCGCCAGGCAGAATCGTGAGGAGGCGGAGAGATCAAGGCAGGGGTGCCTCGCGAGGTGCTCGTGATGCAAGCCATGACGATCGAGACCAGGTGGGCGCCAGGCGGGCACCGGCCCGTGTAGTGTCCTTGTTTCCTCTTTGGTGCAAAGGGGGCAAGCACAGGCGTGGAGTATCGGGCAAGCACAGGCGTGGAGTATCAAGGCATCAAGAAAAGGTTGCCATTTCAGTGCAACGAGACCAAGACCAGCAGATCGACAGGATGGAGGTCATCGTGGAGCCCAAGACGGGGTCATCGCCAATGCCTTTGGTAGCCGAAGACAAAAAAAGTCAGGATAACCTGTACTAGATGTTCCCCTTCAAAATGGTCGTTCTTGGCGCCCTTCCAGCTCAATATTTGGGAAGAGGACCAGGGCCTCTATAAATAGGGCTAGCCACCACATTAGAGGGGGAAGAGAGAGTCATCATCATATAGAGGGTGATCGAGCTCATCCAAGTAGTTCATTGCACCAGCTCAAGAACACCTCTCGCGAGGCTGTTCATCATTTGTACTGTTCATCATCAGCCCCTGAGGCAATCCACCACACCACACATTGGAGTAGAGTATTACACCACAATGGTGGCCCGAACCAGTATAAATCTTGTGTCCCTCGTGTTGTTCATCGTTTAGCTTAGATTCTCGCGAGGTGATCAGACACGGATAGGTAGGGGGAAGATCTTCACGTGCACCCCAGAGTTTGAACCTTAAGGGTCTGCCAAAACCCAACATCTGACATTTGGCGCGCCAGGTAGGGGTGCGCCGGAATCTCCCTTCTTCCGTCCTGCGTTCCGCCACCTCACCGCCTCCATGTCCGGCGACCCAATGGCCAACTCTGACCGCTGGGCGGCGTGCCCTGCCCATGCCGTGCCGCCTGCCCAAGGTGACCTCAACCCCACACCTCAGGCAGCCCGCGCCCCGTAGAGCGCTGCGGGGCCCGGGCGACGTGGTCAGGCGTCGCCTGCCCTCACTCCGCGGCAAGTACGATCGGCAGCGAGGGCCTCAAGCCATGCTGCGGCCACGGCACCGCACACCCGACGGGAGTAGGCGAACATGAAGGTCGCGCTCACAGTGGCGCGAGAGCTGCTGCGGTGCCCACTGCAAGAAAGCGGCCACGATGTGCTGCTGGAACGCATCGCTGAGCTCCTGGATGCCGCTACTTCAGGGGCACCCGCGTTCTGCGTCCAGCTTCCGCCCCAGGCACCGGGCGGATCATGAGGCAGGCCAATCTGTGCCCACGCGTCCCCGGGCGCACCTCAAGGCTTCATCAACACCAGCTTGGCCATTAGCGTTGGGCGACAAGCTGCACCAGCACCGCCCCTGGTAAGCGAGGGCATGCGCATCACTGCCTACGACCCTAGCAGGCCGCCGCCCTACCATCCCCAAGATGGAGCTTCAAGTCGAGCTACATGGCGCGCGGAGCACGACGGCGAGGCCTTTGGGGTGGTGACCCCGGAGGCCTATGTGCCTCACATGGTGGATCAAGGGTACACACAGGAAGAAGACCACGGCTTGTTTCTCGGGCCAGGCTGGGAGGAAGAGGTGCCAGAAGCCGAGCTCTTTCAGGAGCCTCACGGAAGCCTTGACAACCGTGCCGGCGGCAGCAACTACCGGGTACCACTAATTCCTCAGGAGCAAGCTTATGCTAACCATGGGTCGCAGGAGGTTCAGGTCGCTGCAGCGGATGGTTGCCCCAGTGCAGCAGCCTCCCTCCCCTCAGGAGGAGGACACTGGGGGCAGTAGGAGAGGGGCCGGGAGCCAGGCTCCTCCCCACGGCATGCGGAGCAAGGCATTCTTCGGAGGTAGGCCCTCTGCCGGGGAGGTGCCCCAGGGCCTGCCCCCGGCAGAGGACCCGTGGTCGTCGGGGGAACCGCTGGCGTCCCCTTTTCCCCATTGGCATCGTCCTGGTTTTCGATCACCGTCGATGGTGGTCAAGGGTGGCGCAAGGTGGGGCCCTCATCTGGCGATATGAAGAAAGGCCAGTACCTGTGAAGAAGGCCCAGTGCGTGTGAAGCTCGCCGCCCGTGACACTCTCACATAATAATGAGTTGGGGTTGTACACGCCCCGGAGTCTCCGGAGAGCCGCCCTTGGGCCTCATGGGCTCCCTCCCACGCCCAGTGGCAGCACTTAGCTCCGCACTGGTGAGAAGACGTCAAAGACTAGACTAGGTGCTGGACGCGGCCATTTGCTTTTTGCTTCCTTTCGTGCGAACAAGCTTTCTCATTTCGGTTCTGAGTTGAAGTCGAATTTGTGTTTGCGTATGCGGGGAGGGGTGTCGGGTCTTATTCGTGTGCTTTCTAGTGCTCTGATTTCTGTTCAAATTGGAATTCACACTAGCTTCCTCCCTCTCGCGAGTAGGGAAGGGCCCAGCCTGTGCGCCCGCTGCCCCGCGGCCGGCGTTCGCTCCAGCCAGGCTCTCGCCGCATGGACAAATGGGACCCTCATGAGGCCCTCGGATGGACACTGCGAGCCCACTCGAGGCTCACCAAGACAAAGGTAAACCCACGACAACCTACTCATCGCAAAAAACATGGTATCATGCAGGCACCCATCCAGCGCCGATCTTGACAACACATAGGCAACAATCTTTTTACATGACGGGCTTCCCCTCCCAAAATGCTTTCACAACCTTTAGGGCCACGCCCGAGTCTCTTCCTGCGCAGGACAAACAGCAGGGGGGAGCGTGGGATCAATCGGACATGTCGCTCACTGCATCCCCCAAGGCTTCCCCGGAGGCGTCGCAGGCAACGCCGTCGTTGCCGTCAGCCTCTCCATCGCCATTGTTGGCACCGTCTTCGCCACCATTCATCACGTCGCCTTCATCAGCAGCAATGATCACCCCGTCGTCATCAGAAGTGAAGGCCCGGACGAGTGCATCTACATTGTCCTCCACCCACCGCGCTAAGTCGCCTCAGATGGCCTCAGGCACCGGGGCAATGGCGGCGTCAAAGTCGAAGAGGGGGTCGATGTTTTGGAGATGGTTGAAGATGCGGGAGAATGCCCGCGCAAGCAGGCCGCGGCTCCGTTCCTCCACCACCTGGCGGGACCTCTCAGAGCGGTTCTCCAGATGCATCACCACGTCAGTGAAGAACTGCAGATTGCCGGCGTAGTTGGTCGCGTGCGGCTCCTTAGCGTCCGCCTCGCAGATATTGCCCAAGGCCGTGTTGGCCCTTTCCCTGAGTGTTCGGAGCATGGGACCATGCATGTGTTCCAGCATCTGCCGCTAGCGGATCTCGTCCGCATTCTGCTGCGCAACGGCCTCGGCATCATCAACCCGCCACTGAAGAAGAAGCAGTTCGGCACGGGAGGAGGCTAGCTCAGCCTGCGCCGAGCCCAGTGCGGCAACGGTGGCCTCAGCTTGCTCCATGGCTTCAGGCAGCCTGGTCCTGAGAGCAGCAGTCCCGCCCGCGGCTTCAGCCTTGACCAGCTCCAGCCACTCTCCATACTTGCGCTCAAGACCGGCGCGAGCCTCCGCCATGTGACGGTCAATCTCCTCTTGGATCCGGGCCTCCCGCGCGCCGACGTCGTCCTCCACCTGGGTGACCTGGCGCTCCCTCATCTCCAACCGCTCAAGATCGAGATTGCACTCGGCAGCCTCCAATGTCAGCGCTTCCTCGTGCCTCCAGAGCTCCTCCTCTTCAGCTACACAAGGGCAGCTTGCCGCAGCTCCACCTGTTGCTCTAGGGAATTGCACCAGTCTTGGAGCTCCCACGCGCGCTCCTCCGTAGCTTTGCGTCGCCTGTCTGCCTCCTGAGCCTCCTCAATGGCCCGGGAGCAGGCCTCCCGAGAGGCCACCAGAGATGCCTCGGCCTTGGCATTGTCAAGATCACGCTGATGACGCGCGAGGCCAACAGCCGCCTTCAGCTTGTGCTGCTCCTCGACCAACCGCAGGCCTTTAGCTTCGAGATGCGCGTCCTTGCCCGCAAGCTCTGCACCAAGCTGGCTCACTGCGTCTGTCGCCTTCTAGAGGAACTCCCGGTGGAAAACGCTGTGCTCCCGCGCACGCTGGAGCATGTCGTCAACATCATCCTCTGCCATCAACGCGGGCGGAGGACCCTGGGGTGGTTCGCTCCCTCTTGGCAGGGGGCTGGGGGCTGGCGCCCCCACGATCGTCGGGCGGGCCTCGCAAGGGACCCAGCCAGGCGCCCACCCACCTCCCGACGAGGAACCAAAGATCGTCTCCAACCACTCGCCGCCTATGATCAGCGGAGGAGCCCGGGGCAAGCTGGATGTGCTTAGTGAAAGCTCACGAAGGAGGAGCGGTGCACCCAGGGGTTCAAGGCGCACCGCAGGTCAGCCTACCTCTCCGGTCGAGCTCGCGCCGAGGGTGGCGCACGAACTCGGGGCGATCAAGGTCGGTGGTGGAGAAGCCTGAGGAAATGGCTCCTCGGCTGGCTCTGCGGGCTCGTCAGGAGGGATCCTGAAAGGCCATGGTCAGCAAAGGGAGCGGCAAACAAGGAACTACAAGAAGGAGGGACTTACTCATCCACGGCGAAGTACTTCCTGTGCTTCAATGGGCGGTACGGGCGATCATCACCACCAGAAGCCTCCTTCCTCTTGCGAAGGGCCTCGAAATTTATGCGGAACCAGTCCAAGCTCGCGACATGAGGGCCGGCGCGCGGCGTAGGAGCCGAAGCATCAGGACGGCCTACATCAAGGGCACCAGCCTGGGAGGAGCGATCAGGTGCCACCTCTTGGTGGCCTGCCGAGGCCTCGGGGGCTTTGGCCTTGGGAGCCGCAAGTCGCGCCCCCTCATCAGCCACCACCTCGTGAGGGGCTCTGTAAGCTCCGGAGGATGACGCCTCGGGAGCCCCACACGACATTAGCACCTCGACATCAGGCCCCCCAACTCCTGCCAATGCTTGCCTCCCTGCAACGACTCTTGGGGCAAGGCCGGCGCGGACGGCTGGGGGAAGGACCGCAACAACCGGGTTCTCGCGTGGCCCCGCGAGGCCAGTTGGGCGTAGCCCCCATTCGTCGAAGCAGGGCATCTGCCTCACGAATTCGACCCTGTTTGTGCAAAGGTACAACAGGGCGCCACCGTGATGGACGCTGCCAGGGGAGGGGTCGCCAGTCAGAACCTTCAGCACCTTCTTCAGCATCTCAGGCGCAAGATCCTCTTCCTGGAGCCTCATATGATCCCGACGCCCGGAGTAGGTCCACATCGGGTAGGAATGGCGCTGGAGAGGAGAGATGCGATGCTGGATGAACTCCTTCACCACCCGGGGCACCGGCACCCCGAGCTTCCTCAGCCTGTCGAAGCGATGCCAGGCGAAAGCAAGCTGGGGGCTTGTAAGCTCCTCGTGACCCCAACCAGGATTGGGAATAGCAGGCAATGTCAGGTGCGCAAGCAGGGGGCTGGGCACCCCAACGTCCACATACAGCCATCGCTCCCGGAACCCGCTCGCAGAAGATGGGAGGCCGAAATCGATCCCTGAGGCGGCCGTCTCCGGCATGGCCTGGAAGCTCACGCATCCCGAACATTGGGAAGGATCAGACACGCGCAGAGAGAAGAAGTGATGCAGAAGGGCAACGGAAGGAGGAATCCCCACCATGGCCTCACAGATGAAGGCGAAGACAGCAAGCAGAGTAATAGATTGGCGGCCAAGATGCATCATGTGGATCTGATAATGGGACAGCACCGCATTGAAGAAATTGTAAAAGGGGGGGGGAACCAGGCCCGCCCACAAGGTGTCGGCAAAGAATCGGACCTCCGTGACGATCATGTCGAAGGAGGCATGGGACGCGGGCCAGACCGTCGTCCTCCCGCACTCATTGAAGCTGGAGGCGAGCGTGCAGCAGACCTTCTCCAAGGCTTCCAGATTGAGTATAAGTAACTTGTCGACGGCGGGAACAGCCGCCGGAGGCACGCTGGACGAAGGCGCAGGTTTCTTCCCTTTATCCTTTTTCGTTGGCGCCATGGCAATGGAAAGGAGGAAGAACCCAAGATGGATTGGAGGCGAAAAGCAGAGGCTCGAGGAGGAAAAGAGGACAAGAAGCGTGCAGGTAGCAAAGGAAGAATAACAGTGTACAAGCCCCGTGGCTGCCTAGCCAGGCGCATAACGGGGGAGCGTGGGGAAGCGAAGGCGCCCACATCCAATCAACCGCCACGCGGCGCCCAAGGCCGCAGGCTAATGGGGCCCGCGGTGCTCCGCACTTGCCCCTTCACTTCTCCGCTAAGCCAAGTCCGAGCGCGCCTTGGGCTCGGGGGCTACTGTCGGCGTCCTGGGAATGGGGGTCCCCAGACTTGCCTGCCTGCGGCGTGGCTCGAGTGGTGTCCCAGTACGTCCCATCTTCATCAACGCAAGACTCAAGACCCTCACGAAGGGCCAAGCCTCGTGGGGCGGACGGCACAAGGCTTCCTCAGGAGCGGCCTCGCCAGGCAGGCTCGCGAGAAGGCGGAGAGATCAAGGCAGGGGTACCTCACGAGGTGCTCGTGACGCAAGCCATGACGATCGAGACCAGGCAGGCGCCAGGCGGGCGCCGGCCCGCAGTGTCCTTGTTTCCTCTTTGGTGCAAAGGGGGCAAACACAGGCGTGGAGTATCGAGGCATCAGGCAAAGGTTGCCATTTCAATACAACGATACCAAGACCAGCAGAGCGGCAGGATGGAGGTCATCGTGGAGCCCAAGACGGCGTCCCCGCCAGTGCCTTTGGTAGCCGAAGACGAACTTTAGTCAGGATAACCTGTCCTAGATGTTCCCCTTCAAAATGGCCGTTGTTGGCGCCCTTCCCGCTCAATATTTGGGAAGAGGACCAGGGCCTCTATAAATAGGGCTAGCCACCACAGTAGAGGGAGAAGAGAGAGTCATCATCATATAGAGAGGTGATCAAACTCATCCAAGTAGTTCATCTCACCAGCTCAAGAACAACTCTCGCGAGGCTGTTCATCCTTTGTACTATTCATCATCAGCCCGAGAGGCAATCCACCACACCACACACTGGAGTAGGGTATTACACCACAACGGTTGCCCGAACTAGTATAAATCTTGTGTCCCTCGTGTTGTTCATCGTTTAGCTTAGATTTTCGCGAGGTGATCATACGCGGATAGGTAGGGGAAGATCTTCGCGCGCACCCTAGAGTTTGAACCTTAAGGGTCTGTCGGAACCCAACATCCGACAATATTTGCTGGCCATCCGAATATACATACCATGTGCCTCGTCAAGCCGCTTGGTCACAAGCGTGATGTCCGCATCCGCCGCGTCAAGCTGCCGCCTCAATTCGGCAAAATTAGCAGTCCGGTCAGCCGCCGGATGCTCAGCCGCCTACGCATGAAAGCAGCGCTATCATTACCTGAGACTATGATCCTCTACTTGTCGCCTCTGGACGGAAACCAGAGTCTCAGGGGCTACTATCTATACAGAGCACACCTAGCGTGTGTGGTACAGTCAAATATATATATATATATATATATATATATATATATATATATATATATATATATATATATATTACTTTGCATACCTCAAAGCCTCTTAGTAGGATCGTAAAAGTTTCATTCAACCCGCTTTTGGCAGATGAGATCCTCTTAACCACTGTACCCATTAAGGTACGATGTGCCTCTGAGATAGCCACTTGCTCCAAAAGATCCATCAATGTGTCCGGTTGTACACTGGATAGTCCCGTGCTTTTTCTGTTGGTCTCCTTAGGAGCCGAGAACCCAGGACTTCAGGCGGCCGAAGAGTTACCTTCTGGCCTTTGAGGATCTGGAGAAATCCTCCGCGACGACACCTCAGGGTTGTCCGTCGCACTAGGTGGGGAAGCAGGGGAGGCGTTTCGCTCTCCATCATCTCTGGAAGAAGATCCCCCGAAGATGAACTTTGGGGAGAAGGGCTATGAGACGGACTGCAAAACATATGTCTCGGTTGTTATTCTCAAAGAAAAAGCGGGACATATTTACCAAAGTGCCTTCGTTCACTTACGGCTCGGTTGACGATTGGCCCCCTTATGGGTGCTGTGCGGTAAGGACGCCCTCCGGGGCAGGGCCCCCTGGTAAAGGTTTCTTCCCTCGTTTGGAAACCTCCGCTTGCAAGTCTTTAGGGGCTGTCCTTTTCTTCCCGTGGGGAGGGGGAATTTTAGATTCACCTCCCCAATCACCCTCCTTCATGGAGGCACTAATTCCCCCAGTTTGGATGTGTAACGTATGAAGCCCGCTTTCGGCTTCCCTAACCTCGTCTTCTCCTGATGGAACTTGGTGTGGTGTGCGGGCCAGCATCCTGGTTAGCACGGGATCCGGCGAGCCTTCGGGAAGAGGGGTCGAACACCTGATCCTCCCCGCCTTTCTTATCCAGTCCTGCTCGAGGGAAGTTTTTCAGAATAATGTTGTGACGAATATAAAGACAACATGTTCGGTCGCGGAGTTACTTACTTGGGTATCTGGATGGTTGCAGTTGAGACCCGCATCCTCGGTCGTGTCCGGACACTTTATTCGTGATCCGAAGAATAATCCATACATCCCTTTGAGCGTCATGCTGAAGAAGTGCTAAATGGTTCGCGGTCCTTCTGGGTTGAACTCCCACATACGGAGAGACTGACGTTGGCATGGCAGGACCCAACGAACTAACATTACCTGAATTACTTTGACAAGAGTGATATCCCTCTTGAGGATATCTCAGATGCGACTTGGCAATGTCGGCACGTCATTAACTGGCCCCCAGTCCAGCCCTTTGTTAACCCATGATGGCAGTTGGGGCGGAGGGGCAGAGCGGAAGGCTGGGGCGGCAGCCCGCTTTGTACCCCGAGGTGCTGTGATGTAAAACCACTCCCGTTGGCATAGGTCGGGCACCTCCGGGAAGGAACCCTTCGGCCATAGGGCATCGGCACCTTTGCTTATTATAGCGCCTCCGCACTCCGTGTGTCGCCCGTCGATCATCTTCGGGTTCACATTGAAGGCATTGAGCCATAAGCCGAAGTGTGGAGTAATGTGGAGAAAGGCCTCACACACGACGATAAACGATGAGATGTGAAGGATGGAATCTGGAGCTAGATCATGGAAATCTAGCCCGTAATAGAACATGAGCCCTCTTACGAAGGGATCAAGACTAAAGCCTAGCCCTCGAAGGAAGTGGGAAATAAATACAACACTCTCGTTGGGTTCGAGAGCGGGGATAACTTGCCCTTGAGCAGGTAGCCTGTGGGGGATTTCGGCGGTCAGATACCTAGCCTCCCTAAGCTTCTTAATGTCCTCCTCTGTAACAGAAGAGGCCGTCCACCGGCCTTGAAGGTTGGATCCAGACATGGTTGAAGATCCGGAGCGCTTAACCTGAACCTTGGGTGTTGGAACTCGAGGTAGGGGAAGGAAGGGATTCGGCGTGGAAAGAAAAGGACAGGTTTGGACCTCTTTATAAAGAGAGTGAATATCAAGCGTCCTCCACGTGTCCGTTTGGAACTTCCCTAAAATCAAGGAGTCATACTAACAGGCACGGTTGGGTTACCCACGTCTGTATTGATGAGAATCCCGTGATAAGGGGGACACGATCTCTTCTTTGACAAGACGTGCCAATAAAACCGCCTCGCAATACGTGCAGTAGCAGGCTGGGAAAAACGGTTCGTATAATGACCGGGCCGAAGCGTGATGTCACGCTATGAAAAGTTGTCAGCAGATTAGATTTGTGGAAAATTGTGCTCTCTATGATGGTACGTGGAATTTATTTTGCAGAGACGGACACGATTCATGTGTTCAAAATCTACCTTGGAGTATTCGGAGATGGAACCCGCCTTGCAATGCTGAAGACAATCTGCGCGCCGGACTCATTGTCATTGAAGCCTGGTTCAGGGGCTACTGAGGGAGTCCTAGATTAGGGGGTCCTTGGACAGCCGGACTATGTACTTGTGCCAGACTGTTGGACTATGAAGATACAAGATTGAAGACTTCGTCCCGTGTCCGGGTGGGACTCTCTTTGCGTGGAAGGCAAGCTTGGCAATTCAGATATATAGATTTCCTTCTTTGTAACCAACTCTGTGTAACCCTAGCCCCCTCCGATGTCTATATAGACCGGAGGGTTTGGTCTGTAGGACCGGAACAATCATAATCATAGGCTAGCTTCTAGGGTTTAGCCTCTACGATCTCTCGTGGTAGATCAACTCTTGTAACACTATCATCAAGATCAATCAAGCAGGAAGTAGGGTATTACCTCCATCGAGAGGGCCCGAACCTGGGTAAAAATTGTGTCCCCCGCCTCCTGTTACCATTAGCCTTAGACGCACAGTTCGGGACCCCCTACCCGAGATACGCCGGTTTTGACACCGACAGTTGTGAAGACAAAAAGAAGGGACAAGATAGTCTCACATCAACTAGGCGTATCAACGGGCTATGGAGATGCCCATTAATAGATGTCAATGTGAGTGAGTAGGGATTGCCATGCAACAGATGCACTAGAGCTATAAATATATGAAAGCTCAACAAAAGAAACTAAGCGGGTGTGCATCCAACTTGCTTGCTCACGAAGACCTAGAGCATTTTGAGGAAGCCCATCATTTGAATATACAAGCCAAGTTCTATAATGAAAAATTCCCACTAGTATATGAAAGTGACAACATAGGAGACTCTCTATCATGAAGATCATGGTGCTACTTTGAAGCACAAGTGTGGAAAAGAGATAGTAGCATTGGCCCTTCTCTCTTTTTCTCTCATTTTTTTATTTGGCCTTTCTCTTTTTTTTTGTCCTTTCTCTTTTTTTTATTTGGCCTTTCTCTTTTTTTGGCCTTTCTCTTTTTTTATTTGGTGGGCTCTTTGGCCTCTTTTTTTTATAAAGTCCGAAGTCTCATCCCGACTTGGGGGGAATCATAATCTCCATCATCCTTTTCTCACTTGGGACAATGCTCTAATAATGAAGATCATCACACTTTTATTGATTTACAACTCAAAAATTACAACTCAATACTTAGAACAAAATATGACTCTATGTGAATGCCTCCGGCTGTGTACCGGGATATGCAATGAATCAAGAGTGACATGTATGAAAATTATGAAGGTGGCCTTGCCACAAATACGATGTCAACTACATGATCATGCAAAGAGCAATATGACAATGATGGAATGTGTCATAATAAACGGAACGGTGGAGAGTTGCATGGCAATATATCTCGGAATGGCTATGGAAATGCCATAATAGGTAGGTATGGTGGCTGTTTTGAGGAAGATAAATAATGGGTGCATGATACCGGCGAAGGTTGCGCGGCATAATAGAGGCTAGCAAAGTGGAAGGGTGAGTGTGCGTATGTCCATGGACTCAAATTAGTCATAAAGAACTCATATACTTATTGCAAAAGTCTACTTGCCCTCGAAGCAAAGTACTACTATGCATGCTCCTAGGGGAAGGTTTGGTCGGAGTTAACCATCGCGCGGTGCCGATCTCCACTCATAAGGAAGACAATTTAAAGAGCACCCCATGCAACAAATTTGTCACATAACATTTACCATACGTGCATGCTACGGGACTTGCCAACTTCAACACAAGTATTTCTCAATTTCATAATTACCCAACTAGCATGACTCTAGCATTACCACCTTTATATCTCAAATGATTTATCAAGCATCAAATTGATCATAGTGTTTAATGCACTTTCTATGATAGTTTTTATTATACCCAACTTGGATGCTCATCATTCTAGTACCAAATTTATAACCATAGCAAATACCATGCTGTTCTAAAAGAATCTCAAAATAATATAAGTGAAGCATGAGACATCAACAATTTCTTCAAAATTAAGCCACCGCCGTGCTCTAAAAGATATAAGTGAAGCACTAGAGCAAAACTATCTAGCTCAAAAGATATAAGTGAAGCACATAGAGTATTCTAATAAATTCTAAATCAAGTGGGCTTCTCCCAAAAGGTGTGTACAGCAAGGATGATTGTGGTGATCTAAAAATAAATACTAATATCATACAAGACGCTCCAAGCAAAACACATATCATGTGGCGAATAAAAATATAGCTCCAAGTAAAGTTACCGATAGACGAAGACGAAAGAGGGGATGCCTTCCGGGGCATCCCCAAGCTTAGGCTTTTGGTTATCCTTGAATATCTTGGGGTGCCATGGGCATCACCAAGCTTAGGCTCTTTCCACTCCTTATTCCATAGTCCATCAAATCTTTACCCCAAAACTTGAAAACTTCACAACACAAAACTCAACAGGAAATCTCATAAGCTCCGTTAGTGCAAGAAAGAAAAACCACCACATAAGGTACTGTAATGAACTCATTATTTATTTATATTGGTGTTAAACCTACTGTATTCCAACTTCTCTATAGTTCATACCCTACATACTAGCCATAGATGCATCACAATAACCAAACAACACACGAAAAACAGAATCTGTCAAAAACAGAACAGTCTGTAGCAATCTGTAACTCTCGAATACTTCTGGAACACTAAAAATCCTACCAAAATAGGAAGTCCTGGGAAATTTATCTACTGATCTACATAAAAAAGAATAAACGCAAAAGCACATTTCTGTGAATGACTAAAATTATTTTCACGCGCGCAAAGTTTCTGTTTTTCAGCAGAATCAAATTAACTATTACCATAGGTTATCCTATATGTTCTACTTGGCACAAACACTAATTAAAACATGAAAACACATCTAAGCAGAAGTTAGATGAAAACTTTATTACTAAACAGAAGCAAAAACAAAAAACAAATATAAAATTGGGTTGCCTCCCAACTAGCGCTATCCTTTAACGCCCCTAGCTAGGCATAAAAGCGAGGATAGATCCAAGTAGTGCCATCTTTGGCACTCAATTCATAAGTAGCTCGCATGATAGATTCATAAGGTAATTTAACTTTATTTCTTGGAGAGTGTTCCATGCCTTTCCTTAATGGAAATTGGAATCTAATATTCCCTTCATTCATATCAATAATTGCACCAATCGTTCTAAGGAAAGGTCTACCAAGAATAATAGGACAAGAAAGATTGCAATCTATGTCAAGAACGATAAAATCTACGGGCACATAATTCCTATTTGCAACAATAAGAACATCATTGATCCTTCCCATAGGTTTATTAATGGTGGAATCCGCAAGGTGCAAATTTAAAGAGCAATCCTCAAGATCATGGAAACCTAGAATATCACATAAAGTTTTCGGAATCGTGGAAACACTAGCACCCAAATCACACAAAGCATAACACTCATGATCTTTAATTTTAATCTTTATAGTAGTTTTCCATTCATCATAAAGTTTTCTAGGTATATAAACTTCCAAATTAAGTTTTTCATCATAAGATTGCATCAAGGCATCAACAATATGTTTGGTAAAAGCTTTATTTTGACTATAAGCATGAGGAGAATTCAACACGGATTGCAACAAGGAAATACAATCTACTAAAGAACAATTATCATAATTAAATTCTTTGAAATACAAGATAGTGGGTTCAATGCTATTTAAAGTCTTGACCTCTCCAATCCCACTTTTACCAAATTTAGCATCAAGATCTAACAACTCCGAATCATTGGGACGCCTTTTAACTAAAGTTGACTCATCTCCAGTCCCATCATTATTAAGATTCATATTGCAAAACAAAGATTTAATAGGGGACACATCAATAACTTTTAGATCTTCATCATTATTTTCATGGAAACTAGAAGAACACGCTTTTACAAAGCAATCTTTCTTAGCACGCAATCTAGCGGTTCTTTCTTTGCACTCATCAATGGAAATTCTCATTGCTTTGAGAGACTCATTGATATCATGATTAGGATAAGTAGATCTAAGTTTGAAAGAACCAACATCAAGTGAAAGTCTATCAACGTTCCTAGCCAAATCATCAACTTTAAGCAATTTTTCTTCAAGCAAGGCATTAAAATTCTTTGGAGAGATCATAAATTCTTTAACACTATTCTCAAAATCAGAGGACATCTTATTAAAATTACCATAAGAATTATTGTAGGAATTTCCACAATTATTAGAGGAAATTACTAGGGAATGGTCTAGGATTAAAGTTTCCTCTATAAGCATTGTTACCAAATTATTCCTACCAACAAAATTCACATCCATAGATTCATTATTACTCTCAATCAAAGTAGACAAAGGCATATCATTGGGATCAATAGGAGCACTCTTAGTAGCAAACAATTTCATAAGTTCATCCATCTCTCCACTCAAAACATTAATTTCTTCTATAGCATGCACTTTCTTACTAGTAGATCTTTCGGTGTGCCATTGAGAATAATTAGCCATAATGTTATCAAGGAGTTTAGTAGCTTCTCCTAAGGTGATTTCCATAAAAGTGCCTCCCGCGGCCGAATCTAAAAGATTTCTAGAAGCAAAATGCAATCCGGCAGAAAATTTTTGTATGATCATCCATAAATTCAAACCATGAGTAGGGCAAATGTGAATCATTAATTTCATTCTTTCCCAAGATTGGGCAACATGCTCATGATCAAGTTGTTTAAAATTCATAATCTCGTTCCTAAGAGAGATGATCTTAGCGAGAGGAAAATACTTAGAGATAAAAGCATCTTTGAACTTATTCCACGAATCAATTCTATTCTTAGGCAAAGACGAAAACCAAACTTTAGCACGATCTCTAAGTGAAAACGGAAATAACTTCAATTTAACAATATCATTATCCGTATCTTTCTTCTTTTGCATCTCACACAAATCAACAAAGTTGTTTACATGGGTAGCGGCATCTTCACTAGGAAGGCCGGAGAATTGATCTTTCATAACAAGATTCAGCAAGGCAGCATTGATTTCACAAGACTCAACATCATTACGAGGAGCAATCGGAGTACTAAGGAAATCATTATTATTGGTATTGTAAAAGTCACACAATTTGGTATTATCTTGCGCCATCGCGACAAGCAATCCAACACACAAGCAAACAAAAAGGCAAGCAAAAGAGAGAGGAGATTGGGCAAGAGAGGGCGAATAAAACGGCAAGGGTAAAGTGGGGGAGAGGAAAACGACAGGCAAATGGCAAATAATGTAATGCGAGGGAGATGAGTTTGTGATGGGTACTTGGTATGTCTTGACCTGAGCGAAGACCTCCCTGGCAAGGGTGCCAGAAATCCTTCTTGCTACGTCTTGAGCTTGCGTTGGTTTTCCTTGAAGAGGAACGGGTGATGCAGCAATAGTAGCGTAAGTATTTCCCTCAATTTTTGAGAACCAAGGTATCAATCCAGTAGGAGGCTCCTCAAAAGTCCCACGCACCAACACAAACAAACAAGAACTCACAACCAACGCAATAAAGTGGTTGCCAATCCCTTCATGGCCACTTGCGAAAGTGAGATCTGATAGAGATAATATGATAAGATAAATATATTTTTGGTATTTTTATGATATAGATTGGAAAAGTAAAGATGCAAATAAAAGTAGATTGAAAGCTTATATCATAAAAGATAGACCCGGGGGGCATAGGTTTCACTAGTGGCTTCTCTCAAGATAGCATAAGTATTATGGTGGGTGAACAAATTACTGCCGAGCAATTGATAGAAAAGCGAATAATTATGATATTATCTAGGCATGATCATGTATATAGGCATCACATCCGTGCCAAGTAGACCGACTCCTGCCTGCATCTACTACTATTACTCCACACATCGACCGCTATCCAGCATGCATCTAGAGTATTAAGTTCATAAAGAACAGAGTAACGCATTAAGAAAGATGACATGATGTAGAGGGATAAACTCATGCAATATGATATAAACCCCATCTTTTTATCCTCGATGGAAAAAATATAATACGTTCCTTGGTGCCCCTGCTGTCACTGGGAAAGGACACCGCAAGATTGAACCCAAAGCTAAGCACTTCTCCCATTGCAAGAAACATCAATCTAGTAGGCCAAACCAAACTGATAATTCGAAGAGACTTGCAAAGATAACTTAATCACACATAAAAGAATTCAGAGGAGATTCAAATATTTCTCAAATATAAACTTGATCATAAACCCACAATTCATCGGATCTCGACAAACACACTGCAAAAAGAGTTACATCGAATAGATCTCCAAGAAGATCGAGGAGAACTTTGTATTGAGATTCAAAGAGAGAGAAGAAGCCATCTAGCTAATAACTATGGACCCGAAGGTCTGTGGTAAAATACTCACAACTCATCGGAGAGGCCTTGGAGATGATGTAGAGGCCCTCCATGGTCGATTCCCCCTCCGGCGAAGTGCCGGCGAAGGCTCCAAGATGGGATCTCGCGGATAAAGAAGGTTGCGGCGGTGGAAATAGTTTTTCATGGTGCTCCTCGATGGTTTCAGGCTACGTGGGTATATATAGAAGGAATAAGTAGGTCGGTGGACGCTCGAGGGGTCGGCGAGGGTGGGGGCACGCCCACCTGTAGGGGGCGTGCCAGGCATGCTCGTGGCCGCCTCCTCTATTGCTTGACGTCCACTCCAAGTCCCCTAGATCATGTTTGTTCCAAAAAGATTGCTTCCAAAGGTTTCATTCCGTTTGGACTCCGTTTGATATTCCTTTCCTTCAAAACACTGAAATAGGAAAGAAAACAGTAATTTGGGTTGGGCCTCCGGTTAGTAGGTTAGTCCCAAAAATGATATAAAAGTGTAAAGTAAAGACCATAAACATCCAAAATGGGTAATATAATAGCATGGAACAATCAAAAATTATATATGCGTTGGAGACGTATCAATCTTCACGAAGTAGGCGATCTCCTTGCCCTTACAAACTCCTTGGTTCAACTCCACAATCTTGATGGAGGCTCCCAAGTGACACCTAACCAATCTAGGAGACACCACTCTCCAAAAGGTAATAGATGGTGTGTTGATGATGAACTCCTTGTTCTTGTGCTTCAAATGATAGTCTCCCCAACACTCAACTCCCTCTCATAGATTTGCCTATGGTGGAAAGATGATTTGAGTGGAAAGCAACTTGGGGAAAGCTAGAGATCAAGATTCTTGTGGTTGGAATGGAATATCTTGGTCTCAACACATGAGTAGGTGGTTCTCTCTCAGAAAATGAATGCTGGAAGTGTAGGGATGTTCTGGTGGCTCTCCTCACGAATGAAGAATGGGTGGAGGGGTATCTATAGCCTCCACACAAAATCTAGCCGTTACACAAAGATTCCCAAACTCGGTGAGACCGAATAATGAAACTCGGTCAGACTGATCTGGTTCAAAATGTGAACCTTAGAGTTTTCAGTGGGACCAAAAAGATCAACTCAGTGGGACCGATGTGCTAGGGTTAGGGTAAACCTCAACTCGGTTTGGCCGATTACACAAACTCGGTGAGACCGATTTTGGTAATAAGCAAACAGAGAGTTGGTCAAGCAAACTCGATGGGACCAGTTGCATATCTCGGTGGGACCGAAATTATTGCAACAGGCAATAGAGAGTTTGCAAGCCCATCTCGGTGAGACCGAGATCCCATCGGTGAGATCGAACTGATTAGGGTTTCTGGCAGTGGCTATGTCAAGTGAACTCGGTGGCGCCAGATAGATCAAATCAGTGTGGCCGAGTTTGACTTTAGGCTTAGGACATATGTAGATATGAGGAGGTTTTTTTGAGCATATCACTAAGCACTTTGAGCAACCAAGCCATTAAGCAACACCTCATCCCCTTTTAATAGTATTGGCACATAGATATAACAATGAACCAATCATAGAGCGGTAGACCTTTTGGTCAACCGGTTCGCCATCCTTTGTCAAGTCAAGATGTCCACTAGTAGGCATGGGGGTACCCATACCTTTGGATTCTTGCACGATGAACTTCTTGAATAAGTCCTTGGTATACTTTGTTTGAGAGATAAAGCTTCCCTCCTTAGCTTGCTTGATTTGCAAACCAAGAAAGAACTTGAGTTCACTCATCATAGACATCTCAAACTTCTCAGACATTAGCTTTCCAAACTTTTCACTAAAATGAGGGTTAGTTGAACCAAATATGATATCATCAACATAAATTTGGCACACAAATAATTCTCCATTAACCCATTTAGTAAAGAGTGTAGAATCAATTTTACCAATTTCAAAGCCTTTTTCAATACGAAATTGGGTCAAGCATTTATACCACACTCTAGGAGCTTGTTTAAGACCATAAAGAGCTTTGTGAAGTTTGTAAACATGGTCGGGTTTCTTAGGATTAAAAAAGCTGGGAGGTTGTTTAACATAAACTTACTCATCAATTTCACCATTAAGAAAAGCACTTTTGATGTCCATTTAATATAAGGTGATGTCATGATGATTGGCATAAGCAAGTAAGATGCGAATGGACTAAAGTCTAGCAACGGGGGCATATGAATCACTGTAGTCCATACCTTCGACTTGAGTGTAGCCTTAAGCAACGAGACGAGCCTTGTTGCGTACAACTTGTCCATCTTCATCTTGCTTGTTCCAAAACACGCATTTGGTTCCAACGACATTGTGCTTCTCATCACGCTTTTCAACCAACGTCCACACTTAGTTCCTCTCAAAGTTGTGTAGCTCTTTGTGCATGGCATTTATCCAATCCGGATCTTCCAATGCTTCTTAACCCTTCATAGGTTCAATGCAATAAATGAATAAGTAATGTTCACACAAATTAGCCAAATGAGTTTTAGAGCGAGTAATTCTCCCAATTTGGATATCATCAAAGATTTGTTTGACGAGATGATCTCTTGAGACTCTTGCTCGAACTCATGAGAGCTTTTGTTTTGGTCGGGGTGGAACATCCTCTTCATTGTCGTGTTCTTCCTATTGTATCTCTTCGTTGTTGTTGGTGTTGTTGTTCTCCCATGGAGGTGGAGAAGGAGGTCGTCGAGGTTCATCTTGTTGTACATCCTCGTTTTCATTGTCTTGATGTTCTCACTCATGGATGCCTCCAAGTCAACTTGTGGTTCTCCTTGACGTGAAGTTGAGGCTTCCACTTGGACAGACGAGGTACTCTCCTTCACCTCCGTTGGGCGAATCTTTCGAATAGACAAGTCTTGGATTGCTTCCGAAGGATCTTTGTCACCTACATCAATTGGCAATTGCTCTACTTGCGAGCCGTTAGATTCATCAAACTTCACATCTACCGTCTCTTCAACCTTTCGGGTGAAATAGTTGTAGACACGTAAGTGTGAGAGTTTGAGCCATAACCGAGTAGGAAACCTTCATGAGATTTAGGAGCAAATTTCGAACGAGATGCTTAACAAGAATATAGCACTATGAGCCGAATAACCAAAAGTATCCAACTTGGGGTTTGTTACCGGTCAGAAGCTCGCATGTCGTCTTGCCGAGTAGCTTGTGAAGATATAGACGATTCGTTGCATGACAAGCTGTCTCAACCACTTCTGCCCAAAAGTGTTTTGGCATCTTGTACTCATCAAGCATCGTTCTCGTTGTTTCGATGATCGTCCGGTTCTTCCTCTCAACAACTCCATTTGATTGAGGTGTGTACATAGCCGAGAACTCATGTGAAATCCCTTGTTCGTCAAGAAAGGTGTCCACATTGGCGTTCTTGAACTCCATTCCGTTGTCACTGCGAACCTTCTTGATCTTCACTTCAAATTGGTTTTGGGCCTTCCTAGCGATGTTTTTGAAGATCTTTTGGACCTACAATTTATCATCAAGAAAGAACACCCACGTAAATCTTGAAAAATCATCAACAATGACCAATCCAAACGAGTTACCACCGAGACTCTTGTAGGCATTGGGACCAAAAAGATCCATGTGAAGTAGCTCAAGTGATCTTCTCGTGGTCATGATGTTCTTCACGGGATGACTTCCTCCAACTTGTTTTCCTGCTTGGCAAGCACTACAAAGTCTATCCTTGTCAATTATAACATCTTTAAAAC
Source organism: Triticum dicoccoides (assembly GCF_002162155.2). Taxonomy (NCBI): domain Eukaryota; kingdom Viridiplantae; phylum Streptophyta; class Magnoliopsida; order Poales; family Poaceae; genus Triticum; species Triticum dicoccoides. The sequence goes on along the minus strand of NC_041393.1, from coordinate 230,374,331 downwards.
CAAGGATATGATCACCTTTAATAAGCTTGTCTAGATTTCGCATGCCCACATGACCTAACCGTCTATGCCACAACCAGCCTTTAGAAGATTTAGCAATTAAGCAAGTTCTAAGTTGAGCCTTTTTAGTGAAATCAACAATGTATAGATCACCTCTACGTATACCGGTAAATACCATTTTATGATTATCTCTTTGAAACACTTGGCAATCTACTTCAGTAAATAGGAAATTGAATCCAAAGTCAGCTAGTCTAGATACAGAAAGTAAATTATAGCCAAGAGATTCAACGAGCATAACATTTTGAATGGAGCTGTCTTGTGAGATGGCCACCTTACCCTTTGAGTTATCACCAAAAGTGACATACTTTCGAGGGTCGTCGTTTTCAGCAAGCTCGCGAAACATATCCTTGTCTCCGGTCATGTGATCGGTACATCCACTATCAAGAACCCATTCCTTTCCTCCAGCCATGTAGCCGCGAAGGTTAGCCATGAGATCAATGTGTCTCATAGACTCATTGAGATCATAGTCACTATCATCATCCTCATCATAGTATCCATGTTCAACATCGTCTTGCGAATGATTATTTCCTAGAGAGAGTGATTCATTAGATATATGATTTTGACAATGTTCATCTCTATGAATCTAATGGCTTCGGAAATGATATTGCTAATGATTCCAACATCTCCTTTGCCATGCATAAGGTCACAAAGCTCAAATAAACAATCTCCAAACTTAGGATCATTGGGATTCATCTTATTCAAAGCAATAGACTTATGAAGAATCTCATCTAGGTTTTTCAATGAATAGTCCAGAAATTGTTCCTCAAGAAATCTCCATATAGTATAAGCACAATCAAGAGTTGGCAAGCGACCAATCAAAGTCCTAGGCAAACCTAAGATTGATAGTTCTAAGATTGTGAATCATGTCAAGAGACTCATCAGGGGTAGGATGCAAGGGGTCAACAAGGGGTTCACAACAAGCAGTAATGTACTTGTTCAAGTGATATTCATGAAAAATTCCAAGCATCTCATTTTTCCACTCACTATAGAACTCTCTACCAAGCATAGGTACTCTACGTCTAATTCTCCCAATCGTAGACTCATCCATCTTCCTCCAATGGTTATTAAACCAAAGCAATGGAGACCAATGCTCTGATACTAATTGAAAGGATCGAGAAGAGGTGTCTAGATTAGGGGTGATTAGACCCTCAACAAGTAAAGGTGGCAGTTTTAAAAAAAAATCAAGTTGAGGTTGGAAATTAGCACAATTTCAAGCATCCACAATACAATTCAAGCAAGCATGCAAAGGGTATATAAGCTACGTAAAGTAAAGCATGCAACTTGCTAGAAAGTAAAGGGATGGGATTGGAGTGTGCAAACGCAATTGGAGACAGGGAGATTTTTGGCGTGGTTCCAATAGGTGGTGCTATCGTACATCCACGTTGGTGGAGACTTCAACCCACAAAGGGTAATGGTTGCGCGAGTCCACGGAGGGCTCCACCCATGAAGGGTACACAAATAAGCAACCTTGTCTATCCCACCATGGCCATTGCCCACGAAGGACTTGCCTCACTTGGGTAGATCTTCACGAAGTAGGCGATCTCCTTGCCCTTACAAACTCCTTGGTTCAACTCCACAATCTTGACGGAGGCTCCCAAGTGACACCTAACCAATCTAGGAGACACCGCTCTCCAAAAGATAATAGATGGTGTGTTGATGATGAACTCCTTGCTCTTGTGATTCAAATGATAGTCTCCCCAACACTCAACTCTCTCACACAGATTTGGCTATGGCGGAAAGATTATTTGAGTGGAAAGCAACTTGGGGAAGGCTAGAGATCAAGATTCTTGTGGTTGGATTGGAATATCTTGGTCTCAACACATGAGTAGGTGGTTCTCTCTCAAAAAATGAATGCTGGAAGTGTAGGCACGTTCTGATGGCTCTCCTCATGAATGAAGAATGGGTGGAGGGGTATATATATATAGCCTCCACTCAAAATCTAGCCGTTACACACAGATTCCCAAACTCGGTGAGACCGAATAATGAAACTCGGTCAGACCGATCTAGTTCAAAATGTGAATGTTAGAGTTTTCGGTGGGACCGACATGGTCAACTCGGTGGCACCGATGTGCTAGGGTTAGGGTAAAACCTGAACTCGGTTTGACCGATTACACAAACTCCGTGAGACCAATTTTGGTAATAAGCAAACAGAGAGTTGGTCAAGCTAACTCGGTGGGACCGGTTGCATATCTCGGTGGGACCGAAATTATTGCAATAGGCAACAGAGAGTTCGCAAGCACATCTCGGTGAGATCGAACTAATTAGGGTTTCTAGCAGTGGCTATGTCAAATGAACTTGGTGGCGCTGGATAGATCGAATCGGTGGGGCCGAGTTTAACTTTAGGTTTAGGACATATGTGGATATGATAAAGTGGTTGAGGGTTTTTTGAAGCATATCACTAAGCACTTTGAGCAAACAAGCCATTAAGCAACACCTCATCCCCTTTTAATAGTATTGTCTTTCCTATGGACTCAGTGTGATCTTGGATCACTAAAATGAAAATGTAGAGTCTTGAGCTTTTGCCAATGGTTGTCCTTAGCATTTTGAAGGGGTTTCACATCTTCTTGTCCTGCCACTCCAATGTTGAACTTATCTGAAATATACTAGATGAAAATATTAGTCCAACAAGGGATGTGTTGACATTAATTACCAAAAACACCCAGGGAGCACTTGTGCTTTCAGCAAGAGACCTAAGTTGTCGTTTCTTAAGGTTTGGGGTTGTGATGCTTATGTCAAAAGGCTTTAGCCGGAAAATCTCGAACCCAAAGCGGACAAATGTGTCTTCATAGGATACCCAAACGAGACGATTGGGTATACCTTGTATCTCAGATCTGAGGGCAAAGTGTTTGTCGCTAAAATGGGTCCTTTCTCGAAAAAGAGTTTCTCTTGAAAGAATTGAGTGGGAGGAAGATAGAACTTGATGAGGTTGTTGAACCTTTACTTCAACCAGTGAGTAGTGCAGTGCAGAAAGATGTTTCTATGACATGTCAGTTGAAGAGGAAGCTAATGATAGTGATCATGAAGCTTCGGGTCAAGTTACTACCTCATAGGTCGACAAGGATACGTGTAACATCCCAAAATTTTAAATTTTGGAATGTTATATTAAATAGATAGATTTGATTGATTGTTTGATTGTTGTGTGATTGATTGAGTGAAATTCGAAACTTTTGAAAGTTAAATGAGAGGGAATAAAAGGACTTTCCCAAACTTTCATCTTGCTTTTATGATCTCCGTGAATTCAAATTCTTTTCATCACAAAACCCTGGAGAGAAGATGACATGACTTCTTCCATTTATTTAAATGACAAGGGGTGTTGAAAGTATTTGAATTTCATTTGGAAAATATTTCTAATTCTGAAACTTTATGCAACTCAATGATTTTCACGAGCGAAGATAAAATGACTTCTTCAAAACATATGAAATATGAGTTGGGAGTTTCAAAGAATTAAATTCAAAGTTCTTTTGAATTTATTTTTAATTTGGAGTTATTGAGTTTTATTCAAATTATTTTTCTCCAAAAATAAAATATATGGAAAATAGGGTAACATGATTCCCTACATCAGAAAATTGGAGAGAAATAAATTTGAAACCATTTTGGTATTTTCAAAATGATTTTTTTTGGGTTTTAAAGAGGTCAGCAGCACTGTTTCAATTATTAGAATTTTTGTGTATTTCATTTGAAGCTAGAATAATGTTCAGCTTGTAGGAAATCTTTTTCTGCAAATTTTGATATATTATATGCCTAGGTTTTATTTTTATTTTTGGCTTTATTTTATTATGTCTATTTTTTTAAAAAAAGATTTCCCTCGCCGACTGGGCCGGCCCAGCGCCCGAGCCAGGCCGCGGCCCAACAGCCCGCGCCCGCACCGCCTTCCTCCTCCCGACCGGACTCCACCGCCCGCACGGCATCGCCGCTGCCGTACGCCGCCCGGCCTCCTCCTGCCCCCTTCTCCACGCCACCTCCTCGCCCCTCCCCATAAAAAGCCAGCCCCGACGCCGCCGCCCCCTTTTTCCTCCTCGCCTCGCCTCGCATCCCACACCTCGCCGCCGCCGGCGAGATCCGCCGAGCCGCCGCCGCCGCCGCCGTTGCCACGCGCTCCACCGCCGCCTACGCCCGATGCCGCCACCACCACCGGAGTCCCCTCGTCGCGACGCGCCTCCCCGTGGGTTCGCCTGAGCCAGAGGACCTCCGGAGAAGCCACCCCGACCACCACCAGATGCCCCGCCGCCACTGTTCCTCGCCACCGGCAGCCACCACCGCCGCGGTACGCCTCGCCTCTTGCCCCCTCTGTCCGATCTAAAATCGACGGCCAGGATTAGATCTGATAGATTTTTTTATTTTTATTTGTTTTTTATTATTTTTTTCTTCGAACCGGTATGCACTAAGTAGCGGTCGTTCGCTCAATTAAGCCTCGCAGCGAATGGTTTTCACCCAACCGTTTTCTGACACGTGGCCAGGGACCTATTCGTGATAAATTTTCTTCACAGATTAGTCCCTAATCTTCAAACGGTCACAACTTTTTGTCCGTTTATCCAAATCCAATGAAACCAACGCCTACTTCTTTGTTATGATCTCCTCTATCCAGTAAAACAACTCAAACATGTTTTTGAAAGTTTAAAATTTGAATTAGATCAGATTTGTACTTGAACTTCGTTTGATCATAACTTGAGTTTTATAACTCCGTTTGAGTTGATTCTTTTTGCATCTCGAAGCTCTTGACCTAAACTTTCTGATAAGGCCAAATTCACATAATTTTGGTACTGTTAGAAATTGTTTTATTTTGCAAGAGCTATTTGCTTGGTTTGGATGTTCTCCGAATCGTCTTCTTCGTTCTTTCCGATCTTTTGAGTGATTGCTTATGTGTGGATACTATTGCTTGCTTACGATAGATTGACCGGAGTGTGACGAGTAGAACTATCAAGAGTTTTGAGTGCGAATCATCTTCATGAACATTGCAGGCAAGTAACACTTGATCATACTTTTTCTACTACCCAGTTTTATTGCATTAGACCAATCCTCACACATTGCATGAGTAGGATCTAATTAAATTGTGGGATGGGAAGTGGATGAGGTAGTACCTATTACCTGTTTTACTTATTAAACCTTTGGGAGTTACTTCTACGTTTGCTTACTATGCCATGCTATGCTAGTAGACGTGGATTGGGTGAGTGATATCCATGACAGATGTGAGTTTGATAATTAATGGTTTATCTAAGGTGGAAACTTAAATACACATCTGGGTGGATTGAGGCACCTGGGGTTACCAGGACTTGCCTGTTTTTTTTGGAAATCCCAGGGGTACCGTGTGATTTTCCAATGGACCGCCACCCAGGCTCAAAGGGATCATAAGATAATTCATACTAGTAACTTACGTGTGCAGCCACAAGCCATTATGGGCTCTGGCATAGTTGACTAAGTCGTGCGAACTCTTATAGTGGTGGACTAGCAGATGTAGGGGATGTAGGTGTACCGGTCTACCCATCGTAAGGTGCTAGCGCTTCTGAAAGACTATGTCTCGGTCATCCGTTTCTCAAACACCATGTAGTGCGAGAAACCAAACGGAGGCGATCGAGTCTTGTGGGGAAAAGTGCGCAAACCTCTGCAGAGTGTACAAACTAATCATGATTAGCCGTGTCCCCGGTTATGGACATCTTGAGTATCTAGTACTGGAATATCATGTGAATCTCAACATGTTACTCAAATTTAATATTATTGGGGTTGTTAATGATTACTTTTAATCGGGATTGAGGATGCTGTCAACACTTCTCAATGTTTAACAACCACCATGATAGTTAAATAAATTTATTCGTTTGCAGTAGGGAAAATTTTGCTTTATGCAAAAACTGTAACCATAGAGCTTTTCCACCAGCCATATATGCATGTAGTATAGGCTTATTGTTCATCCTTCTCTATGTGTTACATTGCCAGCATATTCCATGTGCTGACCCGTTTTCGGGCTGCAACATTTCATGTTGCAGACTTTTCAGATGACGAGTAAGTGGTACGTTAGGGTTACGATTTCCTATACTCAACTTTGCCGTTGGTGTTGATGGGAATCCACAACCTTGTTGCTTCCGCTATTTGGATTGAGGTAATAGTATTTACGCTACTTTATACATGTGATTTACCTCTGTTATAAATCCTCGAGTACTGTGTGTGTCAGCATACCGTTCCAGGGATGACACGTAAGCACAAAGACTTGACCGTCTGAGGTCGGTCGCTACAAGATGGTATCAGAGCACATGTTGACTGTAGGACGTGACCCTAGAAAATGGCAAGCCCATAGGAAAGATTTTTTCTCTATAACTTTCTTTTCAAAAGAATCTTTTACCTCTCTTCTCTTCTGAGCTTATTTCAAATATTCCCTTTAGTGAGACTATACCCCTTTTCCCCTTTAGACCCCTCAAAGATTCGACTGATGAGACCACTCCAAGGAGTACGAGATATCGGACAAATAAGACCATTTGGAATGAAGAGTATTTTACCGAGCATTTGTTATAATTGAAAAACTACAACTGTTGAAGACTTTGAAGACTAGGAGAATTTGAAGGCTCTGAAGAATTCCCATATTTTTATGACCAAGGAAGGCTACACTTATGGAACTTGACAGACTATGGAAGTTGTCAATACCCGAGATCAAGGTGTATCGGAGAAAGACCGGAGCATGGAGAGTTAAAAACTCAAAGTTTTGTCAAGAAAGCCCCAAGACAGGAAATATCAACTAAGAAATGATAGCTCATGACAGAGATATAGTCATAAACATGGATATCCATGATTCTATCTGAGGGAGTCCTGGACTAGGGGGTGTCCGGACAGCCGGACTATCATCGTCCGCCGGACTCCAAGAGTACGAAGATACAAGATTGAAGACTCCGTCCCGTGTCCGGATGGGACTTTCCTTGGCGTGGAAGGCAAGCTTGGCGATATGGATATGTAGATCTCCTACCATTGTAACCGACTCTATGTAACCCTAGCCTTCTCCAGTGTCTATATAAACCGGAGGGCTTTAGTCTGTAGGACACAACATACATTACAACAATCATACCATAGGCTAGCTTTAGGGTTTAGCCTCCTTGATCTCGTGGTAGATCCACTCTTGTACTACCCATATCATCAATATTAATCAAGCAGGACATAGGGTTTTACCTCCATCAAGAGGGCCCGAACCTGGGTAAAACATCGTGTCCCTTGTCTCCTGTTACCATCCACCTAGACGCACAGTTCGGGACCCCCTACCCGAGATCCGCCGATTTTGACACCGACATTGGTGCTTTCATTGAGAGTTCCTCTGTGTCGTCACCGATAGGAAGGATGCCTCCACCCGTCTTCAAAGACGGTATTTTCGCCAAAGGGGCCTTGGCCGCCGGACAAGCTATCCGGCTAGGCGGTTTTCTTATGACCGCCTGTCCGGCCACTGCTTCGACAATGACTTCCCAAGTCGTCAAAAGCAATCTCCATGTCAGCTCGGAATTCACCGAGCGGCTGGATCCAATAGAGCTCTCGTCTGTCAACGAGCTCTTGGATCGCATCGCCGCCCTGGGAGTCGCTACAGACTACAATCAGATTGGGCTTAAAACCGATCTGAGAGAGATTAACTCTCCCCAGGCACCCACCGCGTCGCAGTGGTTGAGGAGCAACGCGGGGACTCTTCGCCTATATTGAAAACTAGTCATGTCCGGATTCCCGAACCCTCCATGCCGGATTTCCGCGGAGGGACGGACTTCGATCGAGCATTGAACTTAAAATCATGCATCGTTCCGGACCCGCTGGATCGTGTCCAGCAATCCAAGCTTCCGAATTCGGAAACTCCTCGGCCTTTAAGCCCCAAGATGGGTCGGGATCCGGATTTTATTCCACCCACCCGCCCAGACATATGCGATCTATCTCTAATACGGCAAGAGCCAGCTGAAACAGTGCATCACTACTGGGCCAGATTCCTCCTGGTTATGGACAGGATAAAGGACTGCCGAGAGGAAAACGCAATCTCAATCTTTTGCAATAATTGCACAGACAAGGGAATATTGAACGCCATCGGTCGCCGTAAAATTATACGCTTCACCGATCTGGCGTCCATAGTACGAAAGTACTGTGCGATGGAAAGTTTCCGGAAAACCGAAAACCAGTTTTGGGACAGTCCGGCCCCGAATACAACCCCAGTCCGCAACAAAAGGGTGCATTACTCTCAGGCACCAGATACAAAAACCAAAAAGCACAAACCCCATAAAGGGCACGGAACCGTACTGGAGGGATGGCTCAATGGACCCTGTAAGCTTCATAGTACAGAGGGAGTCGTCCCAACACATAGCCTTCGAGCATGTTGGATATTACGGCAGGTGGCCAAAAGTGGCGAGGAGCTTCTAGCCCCGGAAAACCACTCCAACAATACCGGTACGGTATCAACAGTCTTCGAGACCTTTGCATCAAGCAATATGCGAAAACGAACAATCCGCGGCCTCGCCGAAGTCTACCAAGTAGCAACAGCAAATCCATGGAGCGACACAGCCATCACCTTCAACGCCAGCGACGAACCTAAATTCCGAACAGCCCGAGCACCAGCCGCACTGGTGCTTAGTCCAATAGTGGACGGATTTCGACTTACAAAGGTCCTCATGGACGGCGGCAGCGGACTAAACCTCATCTACGAGGAAACTCTTTAAAAAATGGAAATCGATTGGAGCCGTATTGAGCGAAGCAGCACAACCTTCAGAGGAATAATCCCTAGCCGGGAAGTGCGCTGCACCGGAAAAATTACACTCGATGTGGTGTTCGGCTCGCCGGATAATTACAGATCCGAAGAAGTCACGTTCCAAGTGGCCCCGTTCAACAGCGGATATCATGCTATATTAGGACGAGAGGCATTCACAGTTTTTCAAGCCGTACCCCACTACGGGTATATGAAACTCAAAATGCCTGGGCCCGGCGGAATAATCACTCTCGCTAGTGATCTAGACATAGCGCTCCGCGCCGAAAACAAGACAGCCGCACTAGCCCTGGAGGCACTATCCGAAGCCCTAGCGGCAGAAGAACTCACCGCGCTGTGCTCTACGGTGAACAGGGACGATGTGATACTCGATAAAAGATCCAAGTCCACCTCCTTCAAACCAGCAGATGAAATAATAAAATTCCAGGTCCATCCAACGTACCCAACAAACATGGCCTCCATTGGGGCACAATTGAACCCCGAAGTAGACGCCGCACTGCGCGAATTCCTTCGGGAAAATTGGGACATTTTCGCCTGGCATCCTTCGGATATGCCCGGAATCCCACGCAGGTTGGCAGAACACAGCCTAAACATCCTAAAAGGATTTAAGCCAGTCAAACAGGCCCTTCGGCGATTTTCTGAACCCAAAAGACAGGCAATGGGAGAAGAGCTAGCCAAACTATTGGAAGCCGGATTCATCAGAGATATCAAACATCCGGATTGGCTAGCAAATCTGGTAATGGTACCAAAGAAGGACAAATCCTGGCGCCTATGCGTCGATTTTAAAGACCTCAATAAGGCTTGCCCAAAGGACCCCTTCCCCCTCCCCCGCATCGACCAAATTATCGATGCTACCGCAGGACACGATTCATTGTGCTTCCTCGACGCATACTCTGGTTACCATCAAATCAAGATGGCGGAAGCAGACCAAGCCGCAATGGCATTCATCACTCCATACGGACCATTCTGCTTCAACACGATGCCCTTCGGACTTAAAAATGCCGGCGCAACATATCAGCACATGATTCAAACATGTCTGGCTACCCAGATCGGCAAAACAGTCGAAGCATACGTAGACGACGTAGTCGTCAAAACAAAACACGTCGAAACTCTAGTAGACGATTTGAGGCTCACATTCGACAACCTCAGAGCATATGACATCAAGCTGAATCCGGAAAAATGCGTTTTCGGCGTACCAGCCGGAAAGCTGCTGGGCTTCATTGTATCCGGTAGAGGAATTGAAGCAAACCCGGCTAAAATCTGAGCTCTGTCACAGTTGGATATCCCAAAAGACCTCAAGCAGATACAAAAATTAACAGGATGCGTGGCAGCTTTAAGCCGCTTTATCTCCCGTCTAGGAGAAAAGGCATTGCCCCTCTATCGCCTCCTCAGGCGCACCGAACACTTCGAGTGGACGGATGCTGCCACTGCCAGACTCGACGAAATAAAAGCCATACTGGCAACAAATCCGGTCCTGGCTGCGCCCAATCTGGGCGAACCAATGTTGCTATACATCGCAGCAACGCATCAAGTTATAAGCGCGGTGCTCGTCGTCGAGCGAGAGACAGAAGGGCATAAATTCCCTCTCCAAAAACCAGTGTATTATGTATCCACTGTGTTAACCCCCTGCAAGTCCCGTTACCCACACTATCAGAAGATAGTGTATGCGGTGTTCATGGCATCCCGGAAGCTCCGACACTACTTTCAAGAGTGTTCAATAACAGTGGCCTCCGAAGTACCACTCAATGACATCGTAAATAACCGCGACGCAACGGGCAGGATTGCAAAATGGGCCATTGAGCTCTTACCATTCGATATAACTTACAAACCTCAGCGAGCTATAAAATCACAAGTTTTGGCTGACTTTGTCGCTAAATGGACCGAAGCCGAACTCCCTAAAGAGTATGGCGCATACTCCAACTGGATTATGCATTTCGACGGCTCTAAAATGTTGGCCGGACTGGGGGCTGGCGTCGTACTGACGTCCCCGACCGGGGATATAGTCCAATACGTATTCAAATAATGTACACGGACTCCAACAACGCAGCCGAATATGAGGCCCTTTTACACGGTCTCCGGATAGCAATCTCCATGGGCATTCAAAGCCTAGAGGTGCGCGGGGATTCAAACCTTGCAATATCCCAAGTAAATGGAGATTTCGACGCCAAGGATCCAAAAATGGCAGCATATCGCAACGCTGTCTTAAAAATGTCAGCTCGGTTCGAAGGACTCGAATTCCATCACGTAGCCCGAGATAATAACCAGGCGGCCGACGTACTGGCACGCATCGGTGCAAAACATGACGCTGTCCCTCCAAACATCTTCCTGGAGCGGCTCTTCAAGCCATCCGTACTATGGGAAGAGGAGCCCGGAAATGACAAACCGGAAACAACCGCGCCGACCGGCGGTTCAGCCGATGAAATAACACCTTCAGCCCACGACATAATGGCGATAATCGCCCCATGGACAGAACCTTTCTTACCCTATTTGCTTAGACAGGAACTTCCCGAAGACCAAAATGAGGCCCGCTGCATAGTCCGGCGATCGAAAGCCTACAAGGTCCATGAGGGAGAACTTTATAAGAAAAGTACAACCGGAGTCCTTCAAAGGTGTATCTCCGAAGAGGAAGGGTGAAACCTCCTGGCTGAAATTCATGCAGGACTAGGCGGACACCACGCAGCAGCCCGGGCCCTTGTAGGAAAGGCATTCCGTACAGGATTTTATTGGCCGACGGCCCAGGCAGATGCCCAGGACTTAGTCCAGAGATGTGTTGGTTTTCAGCTCTTTGCTAATCAGAGCCATATGCCGCCCACCGCCCTCAAAACTATACCCATTACCTGGCTATTCGCGGTCTGGGGGCTTGATATGGTTGGACCCCTTAAAGGGGGAACCCACAAGCAAAGGTACCTATTGGTCATGGTGGATAAATTCACCAAATGGATAGAGGCCAAACCGGTCAAAACGGCAGAGTCCGGACCAGTTATAGACTTTATATCCGGGGTAGTACACCGTTACGGAGTCCCCCACAGCATCTTCACCGACAACGACACGAACTTCAGTGCCGACAAGGTTAAGTCATGGTGCAAAAATATGGGCATCAAGCTCGACTACGCTTCAGTCTATCACCCTCAAACCAACGGTCAAGTGGAACGAGCAAATGGTCTAATAATGAGCGGCATTAAACCCAGACTAGGGCGGTCACTTACTAAATCTGACACGCACTGGGTTGAGGAGCTCGACTCTGTACTCTGGGGGCTGCGGACAACGCCTAACCGTACTACCGGATTCACACCATTTTTTATGGTCTACGGCGCAGAGGCAGTCCTGCCCTGCGACATTATTCATGACTCACCTCGAGTGAGCATGTACGAAGAAAGAGAGGCCGAGCTGGATCGGCAGGACAGCTTGGACACATTGGAGGAAGAACGCAACGCCGCCAAGGCTCGTTCCGCATTCTATCAGCAGCAGGCCCGAAGATATCAAAGCAGAGAAGTACGGGCCAAGACTTACAACGTTGGCGAACTAGTTCTACGCCTGCCGGACAAGAAAAAGGACAAGCTCAAGCCCAAATGGGAGGGCCCCTTCATTATCGATCAAGTCCTGACCGGCGGAGCGTACCATCTACAAAATGCGTCGGATAACCGACTCGAGCCGAACCCATGGAACGCAGCCCGCCTCCGAAGATTCTATGCCTAGCGCCGGACTAAGAGTTCGTCCCCTTCCTCCGTTCAAATTTTTACACTTCGGTTGTCTTTTGTTTCTCTTTCTTCTCCTAACCTTTTTACTAAAAAGCCCTTAAGGGCCTACCTCCGCATTGTTCACATACACTTGATGTGCCATCCGCACTCATTATACCTAGGGGCTTCTTTTCCAGAAGCTCAATTATAAGGGCTTCATGCCCAGCACATGTGTCAAGCATCCACATGTACCTTTTACTCACCATTATATGCATCAATATGACTTAAGTTTTGGCCAAGCTGGGTTGCCTAGCTCCTGTGCTTACCCCTACGTTCCCGATTGTTCGGCTAGGAGGTAAAGGGAGCACCTCTGCGATTGTTACTGCCGGGTCAGCCGGATGTGTACCTCAGACTGGGTGAAGCCGAAAGCTAGCGTTCTTAAGGGAATATTCGGTCGGTGACTTAAAAGATGACTTTTTACTTATTTATCTATCTGCCCCCAGATGTTTTACTGCTTTCTATGCAGTCCGGACATGCACTTTAGGGCATGCCTCCCAGCGAAAGGAACCCTTAACGGAACTATTCTCCCTGGAAGATGTTTCTTACTAACCATGTAATATAACATAACTAGTTGGGCACTTGTCTGATAAAGCACTAATGACCCCTATGCCTGGTCTCCATGCATACCACGGTTGTTTCTTAACCAAAAAGGTATTCGGACACACTCCGGACTCTAGGGTCCCGAGGTCGAAGCGAAAAGGTCGGCAAAGACAAACGATCTACAATCCGGCTAGAAGGCATTTCACATGTCACTTTAAAGGATAACATACATTGTCAAATTTATTGATTGTATTCCTCCTCAATCCCGTCTAACAGGTTGTCTAATTTACAGTCCTGTTGGGAAAATTTAGCAGCCAACTCTACTTGGCTATACACTAAACTCACAGGGATCTCCTTCCCATCGGGCCCCACCGGTCCAACTTCGGCCATGTGGTTGGGATCTGCCTTCTTGTACCGCGTCTTCACCATGGCCCAAGCCTCCCTCGCACCTTGACGGCAAGCCGAAATCTTCCACAAATGGAAGCGCTGCCGTACTCCCTGCAGCTTCTCCGCAAGCTCCCCGAGGCTCTCGGGTAGGGTGAGGGTTGGCCATAAAGCCTGAACGACGCCGCTCATTGCCTGCCGAACTCGTTCGAGTAGCTGCAACAGTTCGAGAAGTTGATCACCCATTGATATGGGCATCTCCTCTGCAGGACGACCCGTGAGTATACCTACAAGACATATCATGTCAAAACGCTTCCTCGCCGGACTCTTCTTTTCAAAAGAGTTCGCTCAAGCACTTACTATAAATGCTGCGACGAAGCCGCTGATTCTCCTTAACGGAGCCGGACAGCTTGGCCTGTGCGCCTTTTAGCTCTTCTCCGAGCTTGGCGTTGGCATCTTGGAGCTTGTTCCTTTCCTGCTGAACTCTATTCAGCACACTCTCGCCGGCCTTTAGCTGGCGTAGCAATGCTTGCCTGTCCGGATCTTGTCCGGCGGCACCTGCAAATGTCATTATTAGACTCGCGCGCACGCCGCACAACGCTTATATTTATTAATAAAAAATGTGTTACCAGGAGGGGTCTTTCCGTCTCCTCCTGCGGCAGCAAGTGCGGCCTCTAGTTGGGCCTGGCAATCTTGCAGCTCCCGAGACAGCTGGGCGTTCTTCTCGTTAAGTGCCTGAAATTTAAAATGATCCTTAAATCAGTTAGCATAACTAATTTAAGTCTCGGGGGCTACTGGTATATACAACCATTAAAATTCCCTTACCCGTATGTCTTTCACATACTGCTCCGTGGCTCTGGTAAAACCATTTTGAGCAGCACGGAGATGCGCGTCCCCTGCGTTAAAGGCGTCCAATGCCTCAGGGGAAAAGCACGCTTCTTGAAATACTGTCCGGCGGCGCCTATGGTTCATGGCGCTCTCCACCTCAGACTTGGTGGCGGACAGTCTGTCGGTATCCTCCGTTGGAGAAGGATCCGGCTCGCATCTTGCGCTTGCCTCCCCCTCCAGGCCGGGCGCTGGGGCCTGGCCGGTGTTGGTCGGATTGGCAATTCCTGCGCTCGCAGTCCGGCGAGCGCTTTTTCTCCTACAAAAATCATGGGCACTTAGACGTTTCCTCGGAACGTTGCTCTAAAAATTCAAATACGAGCTATACCTTTGCGGCGACGTTTCTATCCGCACTGCGCTCCTTTTTTGCCTGCTGGTTCGGACTGACTTCTGTTGGTCGGCCGCCGCGGGCTCGGCTTCCTGCCGTAAAGGCGCTTCCTGCAAAATACCATCGTTCGCGAAGGTTAGAAATGGGCAGGGAGGAGATAATGGTGTCCGGACTTCGGTCACGGTCACCTGGGAAGCCGGACTTAGTCCGGGGTAGTCCGCCGTAATGGCGACCAAAGCATTGTCTATGCTGAGCTGGTGATACACCCCACCGGCTAGCGTTCTTAAGGGATTTTCGGTCGGTGACTTGAAAGATGATTTTTTACCTATTTATTTATCTGCCCCCAGATGTTTTCCTACTCTTTTCGCAGTCCGGACATGCACTTTAGGGCATGCCTCCCAGGGAAAGGAACCCTTAACGGAACTATTCTCCCTGGAAGATGTTTCTTACTAACCATGTAATATAACATAACTAGTTGGGCACTTGTCTGATAAAGCACTAATGACCCCTACGCCTGGTCTCCATGCATACCTTGGTTGTTTCTCAACCAAGAAGGTATTCGGACACACTCCGAACTCTAGGGTCCCGAGGTTGAAGCGAAAAGGTCGGCAAAGACAAACGATCTACAATCCGGCTAGAAGGCATTTCACATGTCATTTTAAAATACATTGTCAAATTTACTGATTGTATTCCTCCTCAATCCCGTCTAACAGGCTGTCTAACTTACAGTCCCGTTGGGAAAATTTAGCAGCCAACTCTACCTGGCTGTATACTAAACTCACAGGGATCTCCTTCCCATCGGGCCCCACCGGTCCAACTTCGGCCATATGGTTGGGATCCGCCTTCTTGTAACACGTCTTCACCATGGCCCAAGCCTCCCTGGAACCTTGACGGCAAGCCGAAATCTTCCACAAACGGAAGCGCTACCGCACTCCCTGAAGCTTCTCCGCAAGCTCCCCAAGGCCCTCGGGTAGGGAGAGGGCTGGCCATAAAGCCTGGACGACGCCACTCATTGCCTGCCGAACTCGTTCGAGCAGTTGCAACAGCTCGGGAAGTTGATCACCCGTTGATATGGGCATCTCCTCCGCAGGGCGACCTGTGAGTATACCTACAAGACACATTATGTCAATCTACTTCCTCGCCGAACTCTTCTTTTCAAAGGAGTCCGCTCAAGCACTTACTATAAATGTCGCGACGAAGCCGCTCATTCTCCTTAAC
Source organism: Triticum dicoccoides (assembly GCF_002162155.2). NCBI lineage: Eukaryota > Viridiplantae > Streptophyta > Magnoliopsida > Poales > Poaceae > Triticum > Triticum dicoccoides. The sequence goes on along the minus strand of NC_041393.1, from coordinate 230,358,481 downwards.
GGAGCCGGACAGCCCGGCGCGAGCGCCTTTCAGCTCTTCTCCGAGCTTGGCGTTGGCATCCTGGAGTTTGTTCCTTTCTTGCTGCACCCTATTCAGCACACTCTCGCCGGCCTTCAGCTGGCGCAGTAATCCTTGCCTGTCCGGATCTTGTCCGGCGGCACCTGCATAGTCATTATTAGACTTGCGCGCACGCCGCACAGCGCTTATATTTATTAATAAAAATGTGTTACCAGGAGGGGTCTCTGCGTTTCCTCCTGCGGAAGCAAGTGCGGCCTCAAGTTGGGCCTTGCATTCTTGCAGCTCCTGAGACAGCTGGGCATTCTTCTCGGTAAGAGCCTGCGTTTCAAATGATCCTTAAATCAGTTAACATAACTACTTTAAGTCTCGGGGGCTACTGGCATATATAACCATTAAATTCCCTTACCCGTATGTCTTTTACATACTGCTCCGTGGCTCTGGTAAAACCATCTTGAGCAGCACGGAGGTGCGCGTCCCCTGCGTTAAAGGCGTCCAATGCCTCAGGGGAGAAGCACACTTCACGAAAAACTGTCCGGCGGCGCCTGTGGTTCATGGCGCTCTCCACCTCAGACTTGGTGGCGGACAGTCTGTCGGCATCCTCCGTTGGAGGAGTATCCGGCCCGCGCTTTGCGCTTGCCTCCCGCTCCACGCCAGGCGCTGGAGCCTGGCTGGTATAGGTTGGATCGGCAACCTCTACGCCCGCAGTCTGGCGGGTGCTTTTTCTCCTACAAAGATCATGAGCACTCAGACGCTTCCTAGGAACGTTACTCTGAAAATTTAAATACGAGCTATACCTTTGCGGCGACGTTTCAGTCCGTGCCGCGCTCCTTTTCCGCCTGCTGGTCCGGACTGACTTTTGTTGGTCAGCCGCCGCGGGCTCGGCTTTCCGCCTTGAAGGCGCTTCCTGTAAAACACCATCGTTCGCGAAGGTCAGAAATGGGCAAGAAGAGATAATGGTGTCCGGACCTCAGTCACAGTCACCTGGGAAGCCGGATACAGTCCGGGAAGTCCGCCGTAATAGCGACTAAGGCGTTATCCATGCTGAGTTGATGGAACACCTCGTCGATCAGCTCCACCTGAATATCCCGGTCCTCTTCGGAGGCTGGATCCAGGGATCTTTCTGGATCCTCGGGTTGCGGAGCGGGACTTACCATGTCCTCCACAGTCCGGCGCAGATCCTGCGCCGAAGACATAATGTAAGAAGCCTAAACTTCGAAAGCATGGGTTGAGCCCTTAAAAGTGTTTGCTTACCCAGCCTCTAGGGTTGTTCATGGAAAACCCATTCAAAGGGTTCGTTCGAAGGAAGTCCTCCTTCTCCCCCTTGTATAGGCCGGACAGGATCTGCACCAGATCCTCGGTCGAATCCGGCCCTTCGCGGCCATGACGGGTGGCATCGTCTTCCCCGTTGAAATCCCACATGGGGTGGCCTCTGTATTGCAATGGTTGTACCCCCCGCATGATGCATGTCGCCATGACTCCAATCATGGTCAACCCAGAATGGGCCAGTAATCTTATTCGGCCCATCAAGTAATGGACGCTCTTGTCTTCCTCCAATCGGGGGCTCCGTGGGCGCCAGCTGAGGTGTTTCTTCAGAGGAGCGGCACTAAACTCCGGGAGGCCAATCCGGACTGGGTCCGGCAGCGGAGCGTCTTCTATATAAAACCACTCTGAAGGCCAGTCTTCGGACGCCTTCTTAGGAGTACCGGATGGGTATCCGGTCCCGGCAATGCGCCATATTTCGGCGCCGCCCACTTGATATATGGATCCCTCGTGAGAACGGGGTACGAGGCAGAACAGCCTCTTCCACAGTGCAAAATGGGGCTCGATGCCCAGGAAAAGCTCGCAAAGAGCTACGTAGCCCGCGATATGCAGGATAGAGGCGGGCGTAAGGTGATGGAGCTGGAGTCCGTAGAACTCCAGGAGCCCGCGGAGAAACAGATGTATTGGGAATCCGAGTCCCCTTATCAGATAGGGGACGAAGCATACCCGCTCCCCTTTGTTGGGACTTGGGGTAGCCTCCGCTTGCTTCCCACCTTGGTAGGTTGCCAGCCTGGCTCGAACCGGGACCATGAAGGCCGGAGGGAGATATCCCCCCGCTTGGAGCTTCACTAGCTCGTTGTGTGGAACAGAGCACCTCCTCCAATCTCCTGGCGGTGGGCTAGGAGCGCGAGAAGAGGAGCCGCGTCGATGGTCCATGATGGAATGGATTTTTAGGTCAAGGGCGCTCCGATGAAGTATTCGCGGAAGGAAGATGGTGTGGTTTGGATCTGGATTTTTTGCCTCTTTGGTAGGCGGATGACTCGCACGACTAGGGGGTGAAACATAAAAGACACCCTGGCTTTTCGCATTCGTGCGACGCGTGGAAGAAGGCCATTATTGGGCGTAGAAGCCAAGAAACACAGTATTTATGATGAAGCCGGACACTGTTCGGCAGGTACATGGAACTTGAAGGGAGAACTCGCCTTGCAACGCCGAAGACTATATACGCGCTGGACTTATCGTCATTGCAGCCTGGTTCGGGGGCTATTGAGGGAGTCCTGGACTAGGGGGCGTCCGGACAGCCGGACTATCATCGTCCGCCGGACTCCAAGACTACGAAGATACAAGATTGAAGACTCCGTCCCGTGTCCAGATGGGACTTTCCTTGGCGTGGAAGGCAAGCTTGGCGATACGGATATGTAGATCTCCTACCATTGTAACCGACTCTGTGTAACCCTAGCCTTCTCCGGTGTCTATATAAACCGGAGGGCTTCAGTCTGTAGGACACAACATACATTACAACAATCATACCATAGGCTAGCTTTAGGGTTTAGCCTCCTTGATCTCATGGTAGATCCACTTTTGTACTACCCATATCATCAATATTAATCAAGCAGGACGTAGGGTTTTACCTCCATCGAGAGGGCCCGAACCTGGGTAAAACATCGTGTCCCTTGTCTCCTGTTACCATCCGCCTAGACGCACAGTTCGGGACCCCCTACCCGAGATCCGCCGGTTTTGACACCGACACTATCGCTCGCGCATGTTATTGTCACCGTGAGGTGTTAAGCACGCATGTTTTCGGAAGAATTGAATGACAAAAGGGCTAATGGAGCACCCATCAGCAAAGGATGCAGTTTTAACCTTAGCTGGTGTATCACCGGGATCTGTAGTATTACATCAAGAAGTTTAAGATGGACATGCAGGAAGCTATATTTTACAAGGAGGCATTTTGTGAAGAACTCAGGACCTTGAAGCTGAAAGTAGCCACACTAGAGGAGCAAAACCTCGAGATACCTGAGATTCGTCAGGAGCTGAAGGATAGAAGGACATGGTTCATACCAAGGATGTTGAGACCGGAAGTTTGGAATGCAATTCCAGAAATAGTAAATGATGTCATGAGAGACTTTGCGTCAACAGAGATGATTTGGCAAAAGAACTTGAGAAGGACAAGCATGATCAGAAGGAGACATCAGAGACATGAACAAGACTTGAAGAGTTTGCGACTTTGGAGATTTATTGACCATTAGAAGACCCAACCCCTGTTACATACTTACGTTAGATGCGACGATTGTGAGCTGTCATTTGTTTGTTGTTTTCTGACAGCCACAATAAAATCTGCCTTTTCAAAACTATTGTTTGTATTGTGTGTATCCCTCTCTATCTCTCTTATCCCACCCCAAACCCATAGACCCAATAGAGGATGAATGGAGATGAGCTCATATTTTCTGGACCGATGGGTCAATTGGAGACAGACCAATGGATTCAGAACATGGAAGAATCAAATGGAGAAATAACCCTATAACCGGAAAGGATATGACCCAGCATGCTCTTCAGTGTTTTGAAAGAGGTGCTGCAACTTGATGGAGGATGTACCAAACCATAAATGGATGGCAAGGAGTAACCGCTTGGAAGAATTTAAGCTGACTCTGCAAAAATCTCGGCTTGTGTCCCAGAAGTTGAAGCCTTATGGAAAGGATATGAAGAAACCTTGTGCATGCAAGCTTTGTGGAGAAATAGGACACAACCATAAAGAACACAAAGGACGTATACCCTCATAAATGGGGGATTACCAAAGGAGTTAGTCGAGGATTTTCAGGGAACTTCGGTTGGAGATTGTTCCCAAAGGTTTTGTTGCAGCAATGGAAGTTCAGTCTACATTGTGGGAAAGATTCGTGAAGCTCAGAAGGATGACAAAGAGATTGCTAAGATCAAAGAGAGGATGAGCAAAGGAAAGGCCAAAGGTTTTCGTAAGGATGAGCACGACACCTTATGGTTCAAGGATAGTGTACGTGTTCCCAATAATGCAAGGATCAGGAAGTAAATACTTCAAAGAGGCTCATGACTCACCATACTCGATTCGCCCTGGAAACACCAAGATGTATTTGGATTTGAAGGAGTGTTTCTGGTGGACTGGTATGAAGAAGGATATTGCGGAGTATGTAGTCGTAGGTGATGTATGCCAGAGAGAGTAAAAGCAGAGCATCAGAAGCCAGTCGGATTACTATAGCCTATGCCGATACCCGAATGGAAGCAGGATAAGCTTGGCATGGATTTCATTGCCGGATTTCCCAAAACCCGATTGGGATATGATTCTATCTGGGTAGTAGTTGATTCGCTTGACCAAAGTGGCTCACTTTATCCCAGTGAAAAACACCTATACAAGTGCGAAGTGGGCCAAGATATATTAGATCAGGATCGTATGTCTGCATGGAGTTCCGAGGACCATCGCATCAGATAGAGGAACACAGTTTACCTCAAAGTTTTGGAATCAGCTGCACCACACTTTGGGTACTAGGCTAGAGTTCAGTACAGCCTTTCAACCGCAGACAGATGGATAGACCGAGAGAGTCAATCAGATTCTGGAAGACATGTTGAGAACGTGTGCGCTAAATTATGGATCTAGTAGGGATGATAATCTCCCTTACGCTAAGTTCTCATACAACAACAATTACCCAGCCAGTTTGAAGATGTCCCCTTTTCAAGCTTGGTATGGGAGAAGGAGCCAAACACCGTTGATATGGGATGAAGTTGGAGACCGATAGTTGTTTGGACCAAATGTGATCAAGGAGTCAGAAGAGAATGTTAAGAGGCTTCGAGATATATTGATGGTAGCTCAATCAAGGCAGAAGAGTATTGCAGACTCAAAAATGCAAGGAGGTAGTCTATGAAATTGGACACAGAGCATGTCTTTGTGTGTTCCCTCTGCGAGGAGTTAAACGAATTGGAGTTAAGGGAAAGTTAGCCCCGAGATTTGTAGGACCATACCGAGTTTTGGAGCGTATGGGAGACGTGGCCAACAAGTTGGAATCACCCGAAGGACTGTCAGGAGTTCATGATGTGTTTCACGTTTCCCAGTTGAAGAAGTGCCATGCAGAGATGGCCAATATTCCCCTTTAAGGACGCTTGACCCTGGAAAGGATAATGATGTTCCACGAAGTGGAGTATGGACTTCATCAGTATAAGTTTTATCTCGGTATGTGGGATATCCCACGAGGATGAGGAGAGGTATTACTATTGGATATAAAGGAGGTATGATGGATCAATGGAAATTCCATGATAAGTCAGAGTAATCATGTCCTAGTTTGGTGCCAATAGAAGGAAGGAAGACAATACAATTGGATGGATTTAAGAATTCCATGAAGTTGGATGTTGGAGTAATGATCAGTTGCTCGATGATAAGTTCAAGGACTACAAGTGATGAGATGGGCCATAACCCACAGGCCCCAGGACCTGCCAAGAAGCAAGCACACTCTTGCTGAAGGAAACCCATGGAAGAGGATATGCCTTTACCCACCGACGATTTTATAGGAGCAACGCAAAACCTGAGAGTTGTGAAGGAACGATAGATGTTTGTTTGGCTTGCAGAATCAATGGATTTATCCGAACTTGGTTCGTTGACAAGAGAAATTCTGTAGTTGATCGATGGATTTTGAGAATACCTCAAACCCTAACCTATTTCTTGCTAGCCTCTCCGAATCTCGAGGACGAGATTCCTTTTAAGGGTGGTAGGTTTGTAACATCCCAAAATTTTAAATTTGGAATGTTATATTAAATAGATAGATTTGATTGTTTGTTTGATTGTTGTGTGATTGATTGAGTGAAATTCGAAACTTTTGAAAGTTAAATGAGAGGGAATAAAAGGACTTTCCCAAACTTTCATCTTGCTTTTATGATCTCCGTGAATTCAAATTCTTTTCATCACAAAACCCTGGAGAGAAGATGACATGACTTCTTCCATTTATTTAAATGACAAGGGGTGTTGAAAGTATTTGAATTTCATTTGGAAAATATTTCTAATTCTGAAACTTTATGCAACTCAATGATTTTCACGAGCGAAGATAAAATGACTTCTTCAACACATATGAAATATGAGTTGGGAGTTTCAAAGAATTAAATTCAAAGTTCTTTTGAATTTATTTTTAATTTGGAGTTATTGAGTTTTATTCAAATTATTTTTCTCCAAAAATAAAATATAGGGAAAATAGGGTAACATGATTCCCTACATCAGAAAATTGGAGAGAAATAAATTTGAAACCATTTTGGTATTTTCAAAATGATTTTTTGGGTTTTAAAGAGGTCAGCAGCACTGTTTGAATTATTAGAATTTTTGTGTATTTTATTTGAAGCTAGAATAATGTTCAGCTTGTAGGAAATCTTTTTCTGCAAATTTTGATATATTATATGCCTAGGTTTTATTTTTATTTTTGGCTTTATTTTATTTATTGTCTGTTTTAAAAAAAAGATTTCCCTCCCCGACTGGGCCGACCCAGCGCCCGAGCCAGGCCGCGGCCCAACAGCCCGCGCCCGCACCGCCTTCCTCCTCCCGACCGGACTCCGCCGCCCGCACGGCATCGCCGCTGCCGTACGCCGCCCGGCCTCCTCCTGCCCCCTTCTCCACGCCACCTCCTCGCCCCTCCCCATAAAAAGCCAGCCCCGACGCCGCCGCCCCCTTTTTCCTCCTCACCTCGCCTCGCATCCCACGCCTCGCCACCGCCGGCGAGATCCGCCGAGCCACCGCCGCCGCCACCGTTGCCACGCGCTCCACCGCCGCCTACGCCCGATGCCGCCACCACCACCGGAGTCCCCTCGTCGCGACGCGCCTCCCCGTGGGTTCGCCTGAGCCGGAGGACCTCCGGAGAAGCCACCCCGACCACCACCAGATGCCCCGTCGCCACTGTTCCTCGCCGCCGGCAGCCACCACCGCCGCGGTACGCCTCGCCTCTTGCCCCCTCCGTCCGATCTAAAATCGACGGCCACGATTAGATCTGATAGATTTTTTTTATTTTTATTTGTTTTTTATTTTTTTTTCGAACCGGTATGCACTAAGTAGAGGTCGTTCGCTCGAGTAAGCCTCGCAGCGAATGGTTTTCACCCAACCGTTTTCTGACACGTGGCCAGGGACCTATTCGTGATAAATTTTCTTCACAGATTAGTCCCTAATCTTCAAACGCTCACAACTTTTTGTCCGTTTATCCAAATCGAACGAAACCAATGCCTACTTCTTTGTTATGATATCCTCTATCCAGTAAAACAACTCAAACATGTTTTTGAAAGTTTAAAATTTGAATTAGATCAGATTTGTACTTGAACTTCGTTTGATCATAACTTGAGTTTTATAACTCCGTTTGAGTTGATTCTTTTTGCATCTCGAAGCTCTTGTCCTAAACTTTTTGATAAGGCCAAATTCACATAATTTTGGTACTGTTAGAAATTGTTTTATTTTGCAAGAGCTATTTGCTTGGTTTGGATGTTCTCCGAATCGCCTTCATCGTTCTTTCCGATCTTTTGAGTGATTGCTTATGTGTGGATACTATTGCTTGCTTATGATAGATTGACCGGAGTGTGACGAGTAGAAATATCAAGAGTTTTGAGTGCGAATCATCTTCATCAACATTGCAGGCAAGTAACACTTGATCATACTTTTTCTACTACCCAGTTTTATTGCATTAGACCAATCCTCACACATTGCATGAGTAGGATCTAATTAAATTGTGGGATGGGAAGTAGATGAGGTAGTACCTATTACCTGTTTTACTTATGAAACCTTTGGGAGTTACTTCTATGTTTGCTTATTATGCCATGCTATGCTAGTAGACGTGGATTGGGTGAGTGATATCCATGACAGATGTGAGTTTGATAATTAATGGTTTATCTAAGGTGGCAACTTAAATACACATCTGGGTGGATTGAGGCACCTGGGGTTACCAGGACTTGCCTTTTTTTTTTGGAAATCCCGGGGGTACCGTGTGATTTTCCTATGGACCGCCACCCAGGCTCAAAGGGATCATAAGATAATTCATACTAGTAACTTACGTGTGCAGCCACAAGCCATTATGGGCTCTGGCATAATTGACTAAGTCGTGCGAACTCTTATAGTGGTGGACTAGCAGATGTAGGGGATGTAGGTGTACCGGTCTACCCACCGTAAGGTGCTAGCGCTTCTGAAAGACTATGTCTCGGTCATCCGTTTCTCAAACACCATGTAGTGCGAGAAACCAAACGGAGGCGATCGAGTCTTGTGGGGAAAAGTGCGCAAACCTCTGCAGAGTGTACAAACTAATCATGATTAGCCGTGTCCCCGGTTATGGACATCTTGAGTATCTAGTACTGGAATATCATGTGAATCTCAACATGTTACTCAAATTTAATATTGTTGGGTTTGTTAATGATTACTTTTAAACGGGATTGAGGATGCTGTCAACCATTCTCAATGTTTAACAACCACCATGATAGTTAAATAAATTTATTCCTTTGCAGTAGGGAAAAATTGGCTTTATGCAAAAACTGTAACCATAGAGCTTTTCCACCAGCCATTTATGCATGTAGTATAGGCTTATTGTTCAGCCTTCTCTATGTGTTACATTGCCAGCATATTCCATGTGCTGACCCGTTTTCGGGCTGCAACGTTTCATGTTGTAGACTTTTCAGACGACGAGTAAGTGGTACGTTAGGGTTACGATTTCCTATACTCAACTTTGCCGTTGGTGTTGATGGGAATCCACAACCTTGTTGCTTCCGCTATTTGGATTGAGGTAATAGTATTTATGCTACTTTATACATGTGATTTACCTCTGTTATAAATCCTCGAGTACTGTGTGTGTCAGCATACCGATCCAGGGATGACACGTAAGCACAGAGACTTGACCGTCTGAGGTCGGGTCGCTACAATACGTACTACTCCTGAGTGTTGCGGTAACCCTATATTAGAGGTCATGTTGTTCGACAACGTTGAACCTACGAGCTATGGAGAAGTGATGGTGTTCCTGGATTCCAACAAATGGCTAGGAGCCATGAAATCTGAGATAGGATCCATGTATGAGAACAAAGTGTGAACTTTGGTGGACTTGCCGGATGACCAGCAAGCCACTGAGAATAAATGGATCTTGAAGAAGAAGACAGACACTGATGGTAATGTCACCATTTATGAAGCTCGACTTGTCGCAAAGAAGTTTCTGACAAGTTCAAGGAGTTGACTATGATGAGACTTTCTCACTCATAGCGATGCTAAAGTCTGTTGGAATTATGTTAGCAGTTGCTGCTTTTTCAATTACGAAATCTGGTAGATGGATGTCAAAACAAAGTTTCCTTGAAGGTTTCCATGAGGAAAGGTTGTATGTGATACAACCAGAAAGTATGTCGATCCTAAGGATGCTAACAGGTATGCAAGCTCCAGCGATCCTTCTATGGACTGGAGCAAGCATCTCGAAGTTGGAACTTTCGCTTTGATGAGGTGATCAAAGTGCTTGGGTTTATACAAAGTTTGCAAGAAACTTGTATTTGCAAGAAAGTGAGTGGGACCACTACAACATTTCTGATAAGTATATGTGGATGACATATTGTTGATCGGGAATGATGTAGAATTTTTGGAAAGCATACAGGATTGTTTGAAAAGAGTTTTCCAAAGGAAGACTTGGGTAAAGCTGCTTACATATTGGGCATCAAGATCTATAGAGATAGATCAAGACGCCTGATAAGACTTTCACAAAGCACATACCTTGACATGATTTCAAAGAAGTTCAAAATGGATCAGTCCAAGAAGGGGTTCTTGCCTGAGTTGTAAGGTGTGAAGTTGAGTAAGAATCAAAGCTCGACCGCGGCAGAAGAAAGAGAAAGGACGAAGGTCGTTCTCTATGCCTTAGCCATAGGCTCTATATGATATGCCATGATGTGTACCGCACCTGATGTGTGCCTTGCCACGTGTGTGGCAAGGGGGCTACAAGAGTGATCCAGGCGTGGATCATTGTGGATCATTGGACAGCAGTCAAAATTATCCTTAGAGGAATAAGGAAATGTTTCTCAGTTATGGAGGTGGTAAAGAGTTCGGCGTAAAGGGTTACATTGATGCAAGCTTTAACACCAATCCGGATGACTCTAAGTAGAGTTTCTCGGTTATGGAGGTGATAAAGAGTTCGGCATAAAGGGTTACGTTGATGCAAGCTTTAAACACCAATCCAGATGACTCTGTAGCAAACTGGATACGTATAGTGGAGCAGCTGTTTTGGAATAGCTCCAGGTAGAGCATGGTAGCAGCATCTATAGTATGACATAAAAATTCGCGAAGTGCATGAGGATCTGAATGTTGCAGACCCGCTGACTAAAACCTCTCTCACAAGCAAATCATGATCAAACCCCAAAACTAATTGGGTGTTAATCACATGGTGATGTGAACTAGATTATAGACTCTACTGCAAGTGGGAGACTGTTGGAAATATGCCCTAGAGGCAATAATAAATTGGTTATTATCATATTGCCTTGTTCATGATAATCGTTTACTATCCATGCTATAATTGTATTGACCGGAAACTCAAATACATGTGTGGATACATATACAACAACATGTCCCTAGTAAGCCTCTATCGGACTAGATCGTTGATCAAAGATGGCTATGGTTTCCTAGTCATGGACATGAGTTGTCATTTGATAATGGGATCACATCATTGGGAGAATGATGTGATGGACAAGACCCAAACTACGAACGTAGCATATGATCGTGTCAAAGTTTATTGCTATTGTTTTCTGCATGCCAAGTATATGTTCCTATGACCATGAGATCATGCAATTCACTGACATCGGAGGAATACCTTGTGTGTACCAAACGTCACAACGTAACTGGGTGACTATAAAGGTGCTCTACAGGTATCTCCGAGGGTGTATGTTGAGTTGGCATGGATCAAGACTGGGATTTGTCACTCCATATGATGGAGAGGTATCTGAGGTCCCACTCGGTAATACAACATCACAGTAAGCTTGCAAGCAATGTGACTAATGAGTTCGCCACGGGATCTTGTATTACGGAATGAGTAAAGAGAGTTGCCGGTAACGAGATTGAACTAGGTATGGAGATAGCGACTATCGAATCTCGGGCAAGTAACATACCGATAGACAAAGGGAACTGCATACGGGATTAGCAGAATCCTTGGCATTGAGGTTCGGCCTATAAGATCTTCGTAGAATATGTAGGAACCAATATGGGCATCTAGGTCCCGCTATTGGTTATTGATCGTAGAGGTGTCTCAGTCATGTATGCATAGCTCTCGAACCCGCAGGGTCTGCACACTTAACATTTGGTCACGGCATAAGTATAGTTGAGTCATTATGGTGGTTCCCGAAGGTTGTTCGGAGTCGCGGATGAGATCCTGGACATGACGAGGAACTCCAGAATGATATGGAGGTGAAGATTGATATATTGGACAAAGGAATTGGAGTCCATAATTGTTTCGGGGGTACCAGGTGATGACCAGCATGACCAAAAGGTGTTTCGAGGGGCCCCGGCAAGTGTTAGGGGGCCTCATGGGCCAGGGGGAGGGGGCAAACCAACCCACTAAGGGCCTGAGCATCCCCCTCACCCCATCTCACATAACCAGGAAGGTTGGGGGTGCCCCTAGGGATTCCCACCACTTTGGCTTGGGGCCAAGTCTCCTAGGGGCGGAACCCATCTAGGGTTTCCCTCTTGTGGCTGCCGGCCCCTAGATTGGATCTAGGGGCGCCCCTCCTCTCCTCCCTTCCCCCTATATATAGAGAGATAGAGAGAGGGTAGCCGCACCCATACACATCTATACGTGCCACGACGCTGCTCCTCCTCTCCCTGATAGCTATCTTCTTCTCTGTACTGCTTAGCGAAGCTCTGCTGAGATTTCTCCACCACCACCGTCACCACACCATCGTGCTTCCGAAGGACTCGAGCTACTACTTCACCATTGCTCGCTGGATCGAGGAGGTGAAGGCATCATCAAGCCATATGTGTGTTGAACGCGGAGGTGCCGTCTGTTCAGCACTTGGATCGAGAGTTCGCGGGACAGATCACGATTGGATCATGAAGACGTTCGACTACATCAACCACGTTTCTTAACACTTCCTCTTATCAATCTACAAGCGTATGTAGATCCAATATATCCTCTCGTAGATGGTCATCTCCTAGTTTGATCTTGGTGAGCGTAGGAAATTTTTTGTTTCCCATGCAACGTTCTCCAACAACTTCATCGGTAGGGCAATAGGGCTGATGTAGAAGCCCTCCATGATCAAATACCCCTCTGGCAGAGTACCAAAAAAGGCCTCCATATGGGATCTAACGAGGTCAGAGACTTGCGGCGGTGGAAAAGTATTTGTTGGATGCTTTTGAGGGTTTTGGAACATATGTGAATATATAGGACGAACAGGTAGGTCGGGCCCGAGGGGGGCACAAGGCACGGGGGGGCCCTAGGGCGCACCCTCCACACTTGCTGCCAACTCGTCGGCTCTTCTGGCTTGGACTCACCCCTGGGTGTCTTCGGGTCCAAGAAAAATCACCGTGAAGTTTTATTCCGTTTAGACTCCGTTTGGTATTCCTTTTCTGCGAAACTCAAAAACAAGGAAAAACAAAAATTGGCACTGGGATCTATGTTAATAAGTTAGTCCCAAAAATAATATAAAATAGCATAATAATGCATATAAATCATACAAAAGAGATAATATAATAGCATGGAACAATAAAAAAATATAGATACATTGGAGACGTATTTGTCCCTGATCTTGATCATACACAATTGTGTGTATGATTAGTATACGGTCAAATCAGGGGCATCACAAGTTGGTATCAGAGCTGACTGCCTGTAGGAACACCCATTTCTAACTCCTTGGCTGAACTTGAGTCTAATCTTTGGAAAACTTTTACTAACATTGTTGTGTGGCTTATGGGTCCACATCACAACACTACAAAAAAAAATACACTTCCGTGATGATACGTGTTTGTCACAGTAGGTCGCGTTTTTTGTCACGCATGTACATCCATGACAAATTTATGACAGAATCAAGATAGTCATACATGTGCTGTCGTAGAAGTGCTCCATGACATTACCAAAATTATCATCACGGAAGTGTCCACTTCCATGACGATAAATCGCGCGTCACAGAAGTGCTTTCGTCAAGGGTGACCGACACGTGGCATCCACCGTAACGGAACGCTGTTAAGCTATTGGGTCGGGTTTTGGATCCGATAACCCGTTAATAGCCTCGACCAATGGGAAATATCCACGTGTAAAATTCTGATTGGCCGAAGGGAACACCTGTCAGCTCGTCAGTGGGCCAGATGTCGCCCGTCCATTGGAGGAGACATGCCTATGGTACGTTGACACGTGGCTGGGCCCAACAGAGGCCCATATAGGTTAAAAAGGCCGGTCTAGTCAAAGGCCCGTAGAACTTAATCAGGTACTAGTGGGCCAGCCCAATAATGGCCTACTTAATAAAGGCCCATTTACAGCCCGAAACCAGATCTGGACCGTTAATTGTTCACCCAATATTTGGGCCCATTTACGGCCCGAAGCCAGATCTAGCCCGTTAATTGTTCGCCCAATATTTGGGCCCATTTGCGGCCCGAAGCCAGATCTGGCCCGTTAATTGTTCGTCGAATATTTGGGCCCAACTACAGCCCAGTGACTTTCGGCCTGTTAGAGGCCTGATGTAGACATGGGCCCATTTCAGCCCGGTGTGACTTTCGGCCTGGGAATGGCCTGTGCTGCCCATGGGCCATATATGGTCCGACGGGACATCGTGCCCACTAACGGCCCGTGCTAAAGGTGGCAACAGTTAAGCCCAACGTGACTTTGGGCCTGTTAAAGGCCTGTCACGTAATCCGGCCCGTTGATGCCTGTACTAAGCTTTCGGCCTCTTAAAGGCCCATGATATCAGTGGGCCAACTAAGGCCCGAGATATGTTTCGGCCTGGTAACGGCCCGTGAGCTAACTGGGCCCATAACGGCCCGGTCTACATTTCGGCCTGCTGAAGGCCCGTCGACGACTAGTGAAAATTGAGGCCCAACATGCATTTTGGCCTGCTAAAGGCCCGTGGCTTCATCTCGGCCGTAACAGGCCAGTATAATATTCCGCCTGTTAATGGCCCAATGCTACCTGGGCCGAACTAAGCACTGGGTCGACAAAAGGCCCAACTAAAATATAGGCCGGTGTAAGTTTGGGCCTGGCGCAATGTGTGAAGGCCCCAATCATTCGGGCCCAAGAAAGATGCAGGCCGGCCCAATTTTGGCCCGCTAAAAACCTGGCCCGTTATCGAATGTTTCGGCCTGGTCGACTACATCTGATTTTTTTTCAGATAGCGAATGATGGCAGTAACTAGTAGGAATTAAGAACAAACCTACTCTACACAATAAAGAAATTACGGCATAGTAACTAAGAATAAACCTACACTATACAATAAAGGATTTAAGGTATATTACATCCACTAGGCATCGAAGTTTGCCACCAGTGATCATAAAGCGCAACGAAGAAGCAGATTACAAAAACTGGGCACCATTGCAGCGTAACAAAATAATACTGAACCGAGACCACTTCCAAGACAGTTCAAGAAAGGTTAGCCTTGCGGGGGAACTGCTCCGCAAGCTTCTGAGCAAGGCTGTGAGACCGACCTAGCATGTCGGTCATAGCTTCCAGGTGTAGCTGTTTAGCGATGAGGTTATCATTGGTGTTCTCCACAATCTTTCTTAGAGATAGGACTTCAAGTCGAAGTTGAGTTGCAGAATGCCTTTCTGCTAGAACTTGGGACCGAAGAAGTCGAACTGATTCAGACAACGAATTCTGTGAGCTTGTCTGACTGTTAGTCTCAAGTAACTTGAACACTGCATCAAGACAAGACTTTGGGGTTGTCTCGCTATCTTCAAGATGTTTTGCCTTCTTTGCTGCAATATATGTTGGGTTTGTCTCACAGCCTTCAGCAGACTTGTGCATGCCATCAGGCATATCACCCTGAAACAAAGCAGAGAGATTACAGGTTTTGCACGTGTATAAACAAAGATGATAACTGTTCTGTCAATTCTATCCAATTTCAAATTAGAAAATAAAGAGTAAGTTCAAAATATCAATAGCATAATTTGGCATTGTTCATAATGCGGGGAGCTTCACCACACTACTGGATTACCATGTCAACATAACAAGCATAGGTGAAGGGCAAAGAAAATCATTGTATCTATTTTGGATAATGTGCATGGCATGTTGTTCATATCATCAGCCACATGCATTTTGGTAGAAACAGCAAACTATATAGCAGTAAACGATAGGGAGTATGAGCAAATTGAACAGCAGTTGAGGATAAAGGCTTTAGAAGGACAGACTTACATTAACAGTTAACACCGGCTTTATAATTCCCTTCTCCATGTCAAGGGAAGGATAACTCAAGAATTTTAGCACAGAATCTTCTTCATAAGCATTGCCTGTACTCTACATTTTGTAGAGAGTAATTATAGATATGATAATACTGGAAGGGATAGAGGATAATGAAGATAAGATGCAGATTGATGCTACATAATCAACTACCAATCCCTGGAAGTACAAGCGTTACAGGACAAAATGTACTGACAAGAGCAATGGGCTACACTTCTGCACTGGCATTGTCTGTGTATTCTACTTGTTGGTAAGATTAAATATAGATCTCACCTTTTTTAGTAAATGGTGGGCGAGGGAGATAAGATGCAGAATGCTACAAAATGAACCAATCCCTCTTCCCATAATACAAGAGTGTTTTGAACACTGGTGTACTGTACAAAATGTTCTTATATTATGGGACGGAGGGAGTAGCTGTTAATGTAAGTACAGTGATAGACCACGTTCAGTCCTTACAAGAGGACTGCAGAGCTAAACCTCTTCAAAAGCATTGGGTTGATTCTAAATTTGTGTAAGAGTCCATACGGATCTTATAATGTCCACCAAATGGGCGATTACGAGGCTAACATGTGCAGTGATCCTACATAATCAAACATCTATGAAAGTAAGTATGGTCATACAGGGCAAGAGGTACTCACGAGAGCAATGCAGTGTGCAGTATAGTTGCGAGATTCTGTGGTCCCTTGAGAACGAATGTTCTTTTGCTAACAGTTTTCGTACACGTGAGACATTAAGGCAAATGCAGAAATGTAGTTCAAATTGTGATGTGATATCATAGACAGTACCTTACGCTGCAGCCGAGACCAATGTGTGACAAGATTATTCCAGTCACCGTCGGATAAATGTAGCACCGGAGACTTTACAGAAATTTCGTTCAGAGGCTTGCCATCGAAGTGCGCTTGCCTCACGTACGAACGATACTTCATCAACAAGTGCTTGAAAAGCGCAACCAACTCTTGCTCGTCATCACAATCCAGTTTACTCCTCGCCTATTTAAAAGAATGAAATCTTGTGTCTTCTGTCAGCAGAAACATATGCAGTAATGACCATGAATAACATTAGTATATTACTTACGCGTAAGTTGCGGAGGAAGACTGGAAATTGTTCTGTGTCTGCAGTATAATCTTTCCATGAAGGAAAGATGCGCACAAAGTTCCTGACAACAACATAAGCTTCGTCTTCTAAACTAGGAAGAAATGGAACAGGGGTCCTATTTGCTGCAATTGGGGCTCTCTCTGGTTCGAAAAGGGATTTGACAACTAGATTTGGTGTACTCTTTGCTGGAATGGGGGTTTTGCATCGTACAGCTGGTGCTATGTCAACTGGCATAATCATACTGTTTGCTGTAGTTGGGGTCTGCTGTGTTGGGGCATCAGAAATGACTAGTGTAGTAGGGCTAGAGTCTGCTAGAGTTGGGGTATTTTGTGGGTCAGGTGATATTGCAACTACACCTAATGGGCTATTTGATTTATCAGGTGCCACTACCTTTTTCCAAATACTTTGCTTGTGCTCCTCCACGATCAGCAATTGCCCTCTTCCTTTTGAACGTCTGATATACAAGAACAGCATTTGAATGGATAAATATGGTATGATGACAGATGGAATATGTACTGAAAATGGATAGGCAGGGCGTATTCACATACATGATGTGTAAACTAAGCTAATGGTAGTTCAACAAAGTAGAAGCAATGCAAAGCATCAGTTGCAA
Source organism: Triticum dicoccoides (assembly GCF_002162155.2). Classification (NCBI taxonomy): domain Eukaryota; kingdom Viridiplantae; phylum Streptophyta; class Magnoliopsida; order Poales; family Poaceae; genus Triticum; species Triticum dicoccoides. The sequence continues at coordinate 230,341,129 of NC_041393.1, read as the reverse complement.
GATATGTGCGAGCAATGTAACCTTGGAAAGTTAGAGCAAGTACCTTGATGGGTGAATAAGATAGGGCATCTTCCTCTGACTCCTCCACTAGGGAGCTACATTGACTTAGGTCTCCCTCTAGCTCAGAATCACTGTTAGGATCATATTCTGAGCATGAATCTGTAGGTGGAGAGTGTTCGCATTGCATTGCATCCAGACTTGATTTCAGTCCCTTAATGCCAAGTTTGACAGCCATGGCATTGTTCTGCCTTATTCTTTTCATGCGCGCAAGCTCATAATCATTATGATGCTGTTCAGAATCTGAGATTCATGAAAACATAAAAAGTAGTCAGATTATCTATGGAATGCATTGCGGATTCAACTCGAAGAGTGTCTCCCTATAAACCCCTGCATATTCAAAGTTCACCTCCCCAACCGTGCTGACCAGACACACACAGAAATACAAACCCCTTATGTCTCTATAACAGGCAGGCACACATTTCAAAACTGAAGTAGGAACATTAGAATCATATGAAATTCGTACTTGAACAAATAAACTAAGCAATTATGAGTGGCATAATGTTTAGCGTCAAGGGTGGAGTGTTGGTAGTGCGACACAAAGCAAGTAGGCAGATTGTATTCCATGTAAAAGATCAAAACCTATATAAAAGCTGGAAATGACACTTTCTTTCTATACAATGCAGTGTTCGCAACCCACACATGATGGAAGAGATCACATAGAGAAATACTATTCACTCAGGTCTACGGTTCCAGTATTTAGAAACAGGGTGGTCCACCCTAAAAGAATATTGACAACAAATATGACAAGGCAAGCCTAGATGTAGTGAATCAATCATTTATTTGTGAGCTTATTAGGACAAGTATGCAGAATTGTAACTGCAGTAAGAGACCGTCCAAAATATGAATGAAGAAGTTTGTCCAGCACTTATTGTTTGCAACTAATCGATGTGAATAATTGGATATTATACCGAATGAGTAAGAAAGACAAGTAAAATTGTCAACAAACCTGGCTTGCAGTAGTAATCTGGGTCAATGTCACTACGACCAACAATCCAAAATGACTAGTTTCTGTTCCGAGGGCCGGAATTTTGAAAACCTTGTGAACTTTATAGGTACTAAAGATTACCGAAATACATCTGAACCATTAAGTGTAGGTAGCACTGAGCACACAACAAACCCTAATGACAGTCCTGCCTAATGAGTAATGAATCAATTAGAAAATGGGTGATGAGGAGTGGCTGCTGAGTGTTGAGGACATATCTCAGGATAAATCGGGTTGGCTTGGTGGGTGCTGCATGTCTGAGCCCTGAACGGACTAGGAAGGTAGGCACGGCGGCGCGCCCGGGCAGCGGTGACGCTGTTGGGCGAGCGGCTCCTGGCCTCCTGTTAGTCCGGCGTCTCCTCCTAGAGTCATGCCGTCCGGGGACGGCAAGTCGCCGGTGAGGCAGGTGGCTGGGGGCGAGTAGAGATCGAAAGCACGCAGCAGAACAGAGGGGAATCGGGGCCTGGGACGACCCAAAATCCCAGGGTGGGCCGGCCCACCGTGGGCACCCTGTAGAGATACACACCCGAGCGGCGAACATGCATTTTCGAAACTAATTTAGGAACATTTAGCTGACCAATTAAACAACTCTGTTTTAATAATATCGGATTCGTATTTGAACATCTAAGCTTGTTTAGCTTGATGCATGGAGCAGTGTTATTATGACACGAAGCACGTATTCTGATCGTATAGTGATCATAAAAGGGGGAAACTCTAAGCATATTTTTTTAGAAAAAGGGGGTTTTCCCTCCGATTTCTATTAAAGAAACCACCACGAAACCAACATGATCAATTAAACCCTAAGCATGATCAATTAAACCGTATTATGGTTGTGCCATGGCAGATTTGAAGTTGCAAACTGGAGAAATGATATTTAGCATCCATTGTTTGCTTCGAACTAAGAACTAAATTCTAAGAGCTGAAAAGAAGGTAGAGTAACCAAGTTAAGATCTATTTTCTGGTTGAGATCAAAAAGTTGAGGAGATATGAAGTACCACCTCTCTTGCGGCGCCGTGTAGGCATCGGGGGTGCGATGGCTGTCGGTGGCGTTGAAGCAGATTTGCGACGGTAGACGGGTGCATCGGGGGATAAGTCCCGTTGCAGTGGAAGAGAAGGTCGTGTGAGCGGCCCCGGCAAAGAGGACGACGGCGCCGGTGAAGGACGGTGGCGATGGATGTGGTGGAGGATGGCGGCGATGGATGGGGTGGCGGATGGAGGCTGGTGTGGGGATGGGGTGTTCTAGCGCGGACGGTGTATGAATGGGAAAATGGAGGGAGAGGTACGGGGAACCATGTTTTTGGGATGCGCCTGTCTGAAATATGGGAAAGTTACGAACTTAGCCCCGTTTAAAATTTGAGGTCTCGTTGGTTGGGGATAGGACGGTAATCTCGCATCTCGCCAATATTTGCCCAGAGCGATTTCGGGCGAGGAGAGGGTGGCTGGCGCCCATGGTTGGCGCCCACGGTGTATGAACGGGACTTACAGGTAGGGCGGTTGTGTCACGTCTGAGTGAAGTTACAAACCTTCCCCTATTGAAAATATTTGCCTACATCGATTTTGGCCGAGTCGAGTTTGTTTTGCCACCCACCGTGTATGAATGGGGAATGGAGGGAGAAACAGAGGTCTTTCGGACGAGCTTGAATCAAATGTGTTTTGCCGCCCATGTTTCACTCCTACCATGTCGGAATGGGCTCAAAGGCGGTCGTGTCACGTCTAATTGAAGTTACTAACCTACCCCTATTTAGAGCAGTGGAAATCGGGCCGATGGATTGTCCGTGTAATGGGTAGACAATAATTTCCATCTCCCAAACACTTGGCTTCGGGAAGCGGACGTGGGAGTGGGCATTTTGCAGCTTCTTTCAAATTTTGGGACAATAAGCATCCACATTTACCCTGGCAACTAAATTCGAATCCATTTTTTATTCCTATATGAATCTTTATAAATCGTTCTATGTGTTTTTATATATCTTCAAAAGGACGACAAAGATGTATTCCACTATCATATATGAATATGGTTTACAAATGCCGATACTCAAATTCAGAAACTAGTATCCAGTTTAAGGTGAATTCCAATATTTGGAACACTTCATGTCCAACTCAAATGTCACACGAAGCATAATGTGTACTCCCATATAGATATGTACACAAGCGATGTATCAAGATTCAAATACCAAGTCAATCAACCAAGAATGTACAGAACTAACAGACATATAAACAATTATAGAGTATATGGATCAATAATATCAACTAACATACATAAGCCAGGCTGCTGTACTTTTTTTTGGCTACAACAGCATCTTTTTTTTAGCCAGCATCTTGGCCCTTTCCGATGCGTGCCACGGTCCATCTATACTACTACTATTGCTGAATGCACATTTCGCCCGATTGGCATATTTGTAGGTCTGGCACAGCAATCCAAATGAAATGTCTCCGAGTCTTATCAACTAATACAGACTTGTGCTCAAATAAAATTACAAACCAAAAAACAAAAAAAAATATTACATGATCTCTAAAACAAATGGTTTGATTGATTACATGAATAGACAACACAAAGGTTATTCAACTATGGAAAGAACATTTCACCTATGATTTACCAAGTAGGAATTTAATTTCCTTTTTTCCTTCAGGACCTTAACAATCTGGTCAGTCTCAGCTTGCTTCGTTTTGAAATCCACCAAATATTTAATGCTTGTCTTGAGTACTGCTTGTGATTGTGTTGTTTGCTTCCTCAACATGTCAACTTCATCTCTAAGTGCAGAAGCAGAATGTCTTTCTACAACTAGTTTAGCCTCTAGAGAATCAGCAGTTGGCAATTCATAATGCACGATTGGGCCGGTGCCACTGCTGTGGGATGATGCAACGTCCATGGGGACCTCGCTCTTTGATCTTGGGCTAACCTGTTTTGCCATTAAAGTTCCGATTGGATTCAGAAAAGTTGAAGTTAGCAAAACATCTCAACTGGGAGTTATAACAGCAAACCAGTTAAACAAACAAGGAATTAAAAAGTTTCAATTGGATGCTGAAAAGTACTCCCTCCGTCCCATAATGTAAGGCATTTTTTAACACTATGCTAGTGTCAAAAAACGTCCTATATTATGGGACGGAGGGAGTAGTTATTAACATCATTGTAACCCGCTGTTGCAGCAGCAAAGCAGTTAAACAAACAAGTAGATATTTAAGTTAAGGAAAACAGGTAATTCTTAACAGTAAGTATCAAACACATAGATAGGCGCAGTCTACAATATAATTAACAGGCTGTGCCATTATGTAATCAGTAGCAAACTAAATTAAGCCAAGCAGCGTAATTGAACAATTTTTCAATAAGTGGCTAAAGAAAATTCCGAGAAGCAGGTAACTGAACTTATGCTAGTTCTTTGTATAGGCACACTGCAACTTCTTTTTTGCTTACAAGGTTGTACAAAGGAGTCCATGGCATCAATTGCTTGGATATGCAGTCCCAATACTTCTTTCTTCCCACACTGCATGGGTAAGTCGAATGGTTAATCTAGTAAGATGGTGCGTCCTTGATATGTTATATGAGGACGTGTAGTCAGACTAGTTGTAGCCAAACACATCACACTGGCTTTTACTGTATATTTCATGCGATTACTTTTGGCATATCGAGATCTAAGCAATCTACAATAGGATGAAAAGACGGGCATCCTTCACATTATTGGCGAACTCAGTTCATAGAAACAAGCAATTCAACCATTCTGTGGGTAAATCAAAAGCACCACTGGAATATTTTTCACTATTCAATCATACACGCAAAAAGGGGCGACGCCACCATAGGGGCTGGTATGGGCGGCTGCCTCAGGTGGCTGGAAAGTGTGCACCTAGTTTGAGTCGTCCAGGTTGGCCCACGATAGTTTTGTGCATCCCAACGCACGAGCAGGCAATGTAAAAAATGAAGAAAAATGTTTTAATTTGGATGGGCCAATGACATAAGTGCAAGGCAAGCCCTATAGCAGGCTCGCGGCTGCTACCTCTTGAGCACTGCGTTGGATTTCCCCGAAGAGGAGAGGATGATGCAGCAAAGTAGCGTAAGTATTTCCCTCAGTTTTTGAGAACCAAGGTATCAATCCAGTAGGAGACCACGCACAAGTCCCTCGTACCTACACAAAACGATAGCAACTCGCAACCAATTCTTAGGGGTTGTCAATCCCTTCACGGTCACTTACGAGAGTGAGATCTGATAGAGATAATATTTTTGGTATTTTTGATAGATAGATGCAAAGTAAAACGTAAAGGCAAAGTAAAAACAAAGCAAGTAAATAAAGTGATATAGATTGATATGATGAGAATAGACCCGAGGGCCATAGGTTTCACTAGTGGCTTCTCTCAAGAGCATAAGTATTCTACGGTGGGTGAACAAGTTACTGTTGAGCAATTGATAGAATTGAGCATAGTTATGAGTATATCTAGGCAATGATCATGTATATAGGCATCACGTCCAAAACAAGTAGATCGAAACGATTCTGCATCTACTACTATCACTCCACTCATCGACCGTTATCCAGCATCCATCTAGAGTATTAAGTTAAAACAGAGTAACGTTGTAAGCAAGATGACATGATGTAGAGGGATAAATTCATGCAATATGATAAAAAAACCATCTTGCTATCCTCGATGGCAACAATAAAATACGTGCCTTGCTGCCCCTTCTGTCACTGGGTAAGGACACCGCAAGATTGAACCCAAAGCTAAGCACTTCTCCCATTGCAAGAACTACCAATCTAGTTGGCCAAACCAAAAAGGTTAATTCGAAGAGACTTGCAAAGATAACTCAATCATACATAAAAGAATTCAGAGAAGAATCAAATATTTTCCATAGATAATACTGGATCATAAACCCACAATTCATCGGTCTCAACGAACACACCGCAAAAAGAAGATTACATCGAATAGATCTCCACGAGAGAGGGGGAGAACATTGTATTGAGATCCAAAAAGAGAGAAGAAGCCATCTAGCTACTAGCTATGGACCCGAAGGTCTAAAGTAAACTACTCACACTTCATCGGAGGGGCTATGGTGATGATGTAGAAGCCCTCCATGGTGGATGCCCCCTCCGGCGGAGCTCCGGAACAGGCCCCAAGATGGGATCTCGTGGATACAGAAGGTTGCGGCGGTGGAATTAGGTTTTTGGCTCCTGTTCTGATCGTTCGGGGATACGTAGGTATATATAGGAGGAAGGAGTACGTCGGTGGAGCTCCGAGGGGCCCACGAGGTAGGGGGCGCGCCCAGGGGGGCGCGCCCTCCACCCTCGTGACCTCCTCGGGCACTGCTTGGAGTAGGGTCCAAGTCTCCTGGGTCAGTCGGTTGGAAAATCACGATCCCGAAGGTTTCATTCCATTTGGACTCCGTTTGATATTCTGTTTCTTCGAAATACTGAAAAAGGCAAAAAACAGCAATTCTAGGTTGGGCCTCCGGTTAGTAGGTTAGTCCCAAAAGTAATATAAAAGTGGAAAATAAAGCCCAATATAGTCCAAAACAGTAGATAAAGTAGCATGGAGCAATCAAAATTTGTAGATACGTTGGAGACGTATCAGGCATCCCCAAGCTTCATTCCTGTTCGTCCTCGAGTAGGTAAATGATAAAAAAGAATTTTTGATGCGGAGTGATACTTTGGCATAATTTTAATGTAAATCTTCTGAATTGTGATATGAATATTCAGATCCGAAAGATTCAAGACAAAAGTTCATATTGACACAAAAATAATAATACTTCAAGCATACTAATCAAAGCAATCATGTCTTCTCAAAATAACATGGCAAAAGAAAGTTCATCCCTACAAAATCATATAGTTAGGCTATGCTTCATTTTCGTCACACGAAGATGTTGCCAACTTCTATACCCCTGATGACAAGCCAAGCAATTGTTTCATACTTAAATAATCTCAAACTTTTCCAACCTTCACGCAATACATGAGCGTGAGCCATGGATATAGCACTATGGGTGGAATAGAATATGATGATGGGGATTGTGTGGAGAAGACAAAAAAGGAGAAAGTCTCACATTGGCGAGGCTAATCAACAGGCTATGGAGATGCCCATCAATTGATGTCAACATGAGGAGTAGGGATTGCCATGCAACGGATGCACTAGAGCTATGAATGCTCAACAAAAGAAAACTAGTGGGTGTGCATCCAACTCGCTTTCTCACGAAGACCTAGGGCATTCGAGGAAGCCCATCGTAGGAATATACAAGCCAAGTTCTATAATGAAAAATTCCCACTAGTATAAAAAAGACAACTTATGAGACTCACTACATGAGGAACAAGGTACTACTTTGAAGCACAATATATGAGACTCACTACATGAAGAACAAGGTGCTACTTTGAAGCACGAGTGTGGAACAACAGATAGTAGCATTGCCCTTTTTTGGGCCTTTCTTTTTTTTGGCCTTTCTCTTTTTTTATTTGGTCAATGCTCTAATAATGATGATCATCACACTTCTATTGATTACAACATAAGGATTACAACTCGAAACTTAGAACAAGATATGACTCTATATGAATGCCTTCGGCGGTGTACCGGGATGGTGCAATGAATCAAGAGTGACATGTATGGAAAATAATGCATGGTGGCTTTGCCACAAATACGATGTCAAATACAAGATCATGCAATGGCAATATGACAAAAGTAATGTATGTCATGATGATGATGATGGAAGTTGCATGGCAATATATCTCGGAATGGCTATGGAAATGCCATGATAGGTAGGTATGGTGGCTGTTTTGAGGAAGATATAAGTAGGTTTATGTGTGATAGAGTATATCGTATCATGGGATTTGGATGCACCGGCGAAGTTTGCGCCAACTCTCAAGGTGAGAAAGGGCAATGCACGGTACCGAAGAGGCTAGTAAAGGTGGAAAGGTGAGAGTGTGTATAATCCATGGACTCAACATTAGTCAAAAGAACTCATATACTTATTGCAAAAATTTAGAAGTCATAAAAAATTCAAGTACTACGCGCATGCTCCTAGCGGGATAGATTGGTAGGAAAAGACCATCGCTCGTACCCGACCGCCACTCATAAGGATGCACAAGCCAGGTACACTTCATGTTTCAAATTTGTTACACAACTTTAACCATACGTGCATGCTACGGGACTTGCAAACTTCAACACAAGTATTTCTCAAATTCATAATCACCCAACTAGCACGACTTTGATATTATCACCTCCACATCTCAAAACAATTATCAAGCATCAAACTTATCTTAGTATTCAATTCACTCAAAAGAAAGTTTCACATATCTTGAACACCAAGTATATTAACATTTAAGCAAATTACCATGCTATTAAAGACTCTCAAAATAATCTAAGTGAAGCATGAGAAATCAATAGTTTCTTTAAAACAAATCCACCACCATGCTCTAAAAGATCTAAGCGAAGTACTAGAGCAAAAATTATCACGCTCAGAAGATATAAGTGAAACACTATGAGCAAAACTATCAAGCTCAAAAGATATAAGTGAAGCACATAGAGTATTCTAACAAATTCCAATTCATGTATGGATCTCTCAAAAGATGTGTACAGCAAGGATGATTGTGGTAGACTAACAAGCAAAGACACAAATAATACAAGACGCTCCAAGCAAAACACATATCATGTTGGTGAATAAAAATATAGCTCCAAGTAAATTACCGATGGAAGTGGACGATAGAGGGGATGCCTTCCGGGGCATCCCCAAGCTTTGAATTTTTGGTGTCCTTGGATTATATTGGGGGCGACATGGGAATCCCCAAGCTTAGGCTCTTGCCACTCCTAGTTCCATAATCCATCAAAAGAATTCACCCAAAACTTGAAAACTTCACAACACAAAACTCAACAGAAATCTCGTGAGCACCGTTAGAGAAAGAAAACAAAAGACTACTTCAAGGTACTGTAATGAACTCATTATTTATTTATATTGGTTTTAAACCTACTGTATTCCAACTTCTCTATGGTTTATAAACTAATTTACTAGCCATAGATTCATCAAAATAAGCAAACAACACACGAAAAACAGAATCTGTCAAAAACAGAACAGTCTGTAGCAATCTGTAACTAACGCAAACTTCTGGAACTCTAACAATTCTACCAAAATAGGAAGTCCTGTAAAATTCGTTTATTGATCAGCAGCAAAAAGAATCAACGCAAAAGCATGTTCCTGTGATTTATCATAACTAAATTGGTGCGCGCAAAGTTTCTGTTTTTCAGCAGAATCAAATCAACTATCATCGTAGGTTATCCTATAGGTCCTACTTGGCACAAACACTAATTAAAACATAAAACCACATCCAAACAGAAGGTAGATGGATTATTTATTCATAAACAGAAGAAAAAACAAAAAAACACAAAATAAAATTGGGTTGCCTCCCAACAAGCGCTATCGTTTAACGCCCCTAGCTAGGCATAAAAGCAAGGATAGATCTAGGTATTGCCATCTTTGGTAGGCAATCCATAAGTGGCTCTCATGATAGATTCATATGGTAATTTTATTTTCTTTCTAGGGAATTGTTCCATACCCTTCTTTAAGGGAAATTGGAATCTAATATTCCCTTCCTTCATATCAATAATTGCACTAATCGTTCTAAGGAAAGGTGTACCAAGAATAATAGGACATGAAGGATTGCAATCTATATCAAGAACGATAAAATCTACGGGCACATAATTCCTATTTACAACAATAAGAACATCATTAATTCTTCCCATAGGTTTTTTAATAGTGGAATCCGCAAGATGCAAGTTTAGAGAGCAATCATCAAAATCACGGAAATCTAGCAAATCACATAAAGTTTTGGGAATAGTAGAGACACTAGCACCCAAATCACACAAAGCATGAAACTCAAAATCTTTAATTTTAATTTTAACAGTGGGTTCCCACTCATCATAGAGTTTTCTAGGGATAGAAACTTTCAACTCAAGTTTTTCTTCATAAGATTGCATCAAGGCATCAACAATGTGTTCGGTAAAGGCTTTATTTTGACTATAAGCATGAGGAGAATCTAGCACGGATTGCAACAAGGAAATACAACCAATCAAAGAGAAATTTTCATAATTAAATTCCTTGAGATCCAAAATAGTGGGTTTAGCAACATCACGGTTTTTATTTTTTTCAATCCCACTTTCATCAATTTCATCATCAAGATCTAGAAACTCCGAATTCTTAAAACGCCTTCTAGGTAAAGGAAGATAATCTTCAGATTCATCAAGATTCATATTGCAAAACAAAGATTTAATGGGGGACACATCAATAACTTTTAGATCTTCATCTTGATTTTCATAGGGATTGGAAGAACACGCTTTAATAAAGGCATCTTTGGAAGCACGCATCATAGCGGTTCTTTCCTTGCACTCATCAATGGAAATTCTCATGGCTTTGAGAGACTCATTGATATCATGCTTAGGAGGAATAGATCTAAGCTTTAAAGAATCAATTTCAAGAGAAATTCTGTCAACATTCCTAGCCAAATCATCAACTTTAAGCAATTTCTCTTCAAGCAAAGCATTAAAATTCTTTTGTGGATTCATAAACTCTTTAACACTACTCTAATATTCAGAGGGCATCTTATTAAAATTTCCATAAGAGTTATTGTAGGAATTTCCATAATTATTAGAAGGATTACTAGGATAAGGCCTAGGATTAAAATTCCCTCTATAAGCGTTGTTTCCAAAACTATTCCTACCAACAAAATTCACATCCATGGATTCATTATTATTCTCAAGCAAAGTAGATAAAGGCATATCATTGGGATCAAGAGGAGTATTTTTAGGAGCAAACATCTTCATAAGTTCATCCATCTTTTCACTCAAAACCTTGATTTCTTCTATAGCATGCACTTTCTAACGTAATTTCCATAAAAGTGTCTCCCGCGACCGAATCTAAAAGACTTCTAGAAGCAAAATTCAATCCGGCATAAAACATTTGTATGATCATCCATAGATTCAAACCATGAGTAGGGCAATTGCGAAGCATTAATTTCATTCTTTCCCAAGATTGGGCAACATGCTCATGATCAGGTTGTTTAAAATTCATAATATCGTTCCTAAGAGTGATAATCTTAGCGGGAGGAAAATACTTAGAGATAAAAGCATCTTTGCATTTGTTCCAAGAATCAATACTATTTTTAGGCAAAGATGAAAACCAAACTTTAGCACGATCTCTAAGTGAAAACGGAAATAACTTCAATTTGACAATATTGTTATCCGTTTCTTTTTTCTTTTGCATATCACACAAATCAACAAAATTGTTTAGATGAGTAGCGGCATCTTCACTAGGAAGGCCGGTGAATTGATCTTTCATAACAAGATTCAGTAAAGCGGTATTGATATCACAAGACTCATCATTATTAAGAGGAGCAATCGGAGTACTAAGGAAATCATTATTATTGGTATTCGAGAAATCACACAATTTGGTATTATCTTGCGCCATGGCAACAAGTAATCCAACACACACACAAACAGAAAGGCAAAGGGAAAAAGGCAAACGGGAAAGAGAGGAGGAGATTGGGAAAGCGAGGGCAAATAAAATGGCAAGGGTGAAGTGGGGGAGAGGAAAACGAGAGGCAAATTGCAAATAATGTAATGCGAGAGATAGGGATAGCGATGGGTACTTGGTATTGTTGACTTGCTTGTGTGAGCCTCCCCGGCAACGGCGCCAGAAATTATTCTTGCTACCTCTTGAGCACTGCGTTGGATTTCCCCGAAGAGGAGAGGATGATGCAGCAAAGTAGCATAAGTATTTCCCTCAGTTTTTGAGAACCAAGGTATCAATCAAGTAGGAGACCACACACAAGTCCCTCGTACCTACACAAAACGATAGCAACTCGCAACCAACGCTTAGGGGTTGTCAATCCCTTCACGGTCACTTACGAGAGTGAGATCTGATAGAGATAATATTTTTGGTATTTTTGATAGATAGATGCAAAGTAAAAAGTAAAGGCAAAGTAAAAAAAGCAAGTAAATAAAGTGATATAGATTGATATGATGAGAATAGACCCGGGGGCCATAGGTTTCACTAGTGGCTTCTCTCAAGAGCATAAGTATTCTACGGTGGGTGAACAAATTACTGTTGAGCAATTGACAGAATTGAGCATAGTTATGAGTATATCTAGGCAATGATCATGTATATAGGCATCACGTCCAAAACAAGTAGATCGAAACGATTCTGCATCTACTACTATTACTCCACTCATCGACCGCTATCCAGCATGCATCTAGAGTATTAAGTTAAAACAGAGTAACGCCGTAAGCAAGATGACATGATGTAGAGGGATAAATTCATGCAATATGATAAAAAAACATCTTGTTATCCTCGATGGCAACAATACAATACGTGCCTTGCTGCCCCTTCTGTCACTAGGTAAGGACACCGCAAGATTGAACCCAAAGCTAAGCACTTCTCCCATTGCAAGAACTACCAATCTAGTTGGCCAAACCAAAAAGGATAATTCGAAGAGACTTGCAAAGATAACTCAATCATACATAAAAGAATTCAGAGAAGAATCAAATATTTTCCATAGATAATACTGGATCATAAACCCACAATTCATCGATCTCAACAAACACACCGCAAAAAGAAGATTACATCGAATAGAACTCCACGAGAGAGGGGGAGAACATTGTATTGAGATCCAAAAAGAGAGAAGAAGCCATCTAGCTACTAGCTATGGACCCGAAGGTCTGAAGTAAACTACTCACACTTCATCGGAGGGGCTATGGTGATGATGTAGAAGCCCTCCATGGTGGATGCCCCCTCCGGTGGAGCTCCGAAACAGGCCCCAAGATGGGATCTCGTGGATACAGAAGGTTGCGGCGGTGGAATTAGGTTTTTGGCTCCTATTCTGATCGTTCAAATATACGTAGGTATATATAGGAGGAAGGAGTACGTCGGTGGAGCTCCGAGGGGCCCACGAGGTAGGGGGCGCACCCAGGGGGCGCGCCCTCCACCCTCGTGACCTCCTCGGGCACTGCTTGGAGTAGGGTCCAAGTCTCCTGGGTCACGTTCGGTTGGAAAATCACGATCCCGAAGGTTTCATTCCATTTGGACTCTGTTTGATATTCTGTTTCTTTGAAATACTGAAAAAGGCAAAAAATAGCAATTCTGGGCTGGGCCTCCGGTTAGTAGGTTAGTCTCAAAAGTAATATAAAAGTGGAAATTAAAGCCCAATATAGTCCAAAAACAGTAGATAAAGTAGCATGGAGAAATCAAAAATTATAGATACGTTGGAGACGTATCAGCGGCCCAAATGAGCGCCTCCCATATCGATCGACAGCAGGAAAAATCCCAATTCATTCGCTCCAGCCTCCAGTCTGGTTTGCTCCTAACCTAGCCGTCGCTGGACAGACCGACACAGCACTTCCTCGCGCCCTCGTTGGAGGGCGGTCGCCGGGCTTCAAGCGAACGGAAGGACAAGAAGATGAAGATCCAACCCTGGGTGTAGCCTGCGTGGGAGGCTGCGGCAGCAGCACGGGGATGGCATCGAGCTTGCGCAAACGGACAGTTGCAGCTTGCAAGAGTAGCATGCGCAACGAGCAGGTACATCACATCTCTGATTATATCTAATTCAACTCTTCAATTTGTGGCTAATAGTTAAACCTGGCGGTGTTGTAAAACTGCTTGTATGTAGGGAATCTATGAGAAAATGAAACCAATTTCTACTTATTTTATAACTCCCCCAATCAATACTAAATTGACTGAATCTGATATATCTAATCAAGTTTCCGGTGCAAACATACAAGCTCATGTTGTTCTTGAGCCTGAAGTGTCTAATGAACAGACTGCTAAGGAAGGATTTGATGCAAACATTTTACATGCTCCTGGTGATGAACATATAGTGTCTAATGAGGGATCTAATGCAAGCATTTTGCAAGCTCATTGAAGGATTTAGTGTCTAATGATGATCCACTATGTTGAGAGAGACAGAGATTTGCAGGCATTGATGACAAGCAAATTATAGTGCATTTCCATAGCTTGAGGAAACGTCGAGGCCATCTACCAGAAAGTCCCCGTATCATGACAACATAGCATAAATACTTTTTTAATATGTTGTTTGAAACTATTGGCATACTTGTGCAGGATAGTTATATTGATATGCAGTTTGCGCACTGGTTATACGTGCAATTACACTTCAATATTTTCAGCCAGAGAACGAATAATTCAGGCAGGTACAGACCATGTTTGTAGTCCTTGTAAACCATGTTGCATTTTGTGTTTTTTGGTGCTTGCATCATTTAGTGTTTATAATCTGAACTACTTTGGATCATTAGCTGGTTTTCAAAGTACATGTAGCTTCACATTTCTCAAGTTATGTTGATTTCCAGAGTGCAAGTGCCTTCGTATTTTATAAGTTAAATGTTCGCCCCTGGTAACTTGAATTCGTGGATCAACCACTGCACACAAATCATACGTGAATGCCAGTACGAATTAAATGAAATGCAGGGACTTACGGTAGCTCGTTGTACAGGCTCGCTGCAGCTCTACTTGCGCTTGGGATGTTCCATGTACAAGTCCATGTTACCACTTGCTTGGATGTGCAGGCCTTGTGCTCCTTGCAACCCCCTCCGCATTTTTGACACGACGAATGGTTGATCAAATAAGAGGAATCCACCTTGATGTTGTACCGGAGGACAGATACTTACAAGGTTATACGGGTGTGCAGGATGTGTACCATATCCCGTAGCCCCGTCATGATTCGCTAAAAAATGGATTTGCTTGTTTCACATGATATCTCCAGAAGAAATAAGAGTTAAAGTCAGAGTTGCATAGGCGTGTAAGCTAAGAGAGCAGTGAAAGGATATCCAAACATCGTCGGAATAGTGCACAAGGGAGTGATGTGTGGATACCTAGTTCGGGCCGGCGTTTGGGCATGCTCGCCTAGCTAGAGTGCGGGTCACTTCAGAGCCGTTGAGGGTGATGCGCTGGTGTTGGCTGGCCGCGCACGGATGCAGATCTTGAGTGGCAGTGGAGCGCTACGATGCGGTGGACGAGACCGTTCGTGAAGCCCCAACGACCTCGAGGGGCGGAGGTGCGACTCGGTGAAGTAGCCCCGGTGAGCTGGGAGACGGTGTCGGTGAAGCGCACCTGATGCGGTGGAACTCGGTGTCTGTGAGGCACGTCGGTTGCGGCGGCCGATGTTGTCGGTGGACCGCCCGGTGCGGCGGACGAGGGCGTAGATGAGGTAGCTCCGGTGCGGTGGTGAAGCACGACAGTCGTCTTCGTCATCGTCGTCTGGCACAGAGGTGGGGAACGGTGGGGAAAGAGACGAGACGACGGGCGATTCGAGGGATGGCGGCGAATTAGGGATTTGAGCAATCTAGGCGCGGAAGGGGACGGTGGAGAAGAGAGATTTTGCAGGGCTGGAATTGGGGCCGCCAGATATTTCAATCCGAAACGTGGAAGCGCGAACTTATATTGTCGTCGTCCTTTTTTTGGGGGGGAGGGGGGGTGGGTGGTTGGGTGCTACACGTCCGTCCGACACACGCGACCACCCCAACAGGACTACGCTTCGGTGCCTTAAGGCACCTGCCTTTGTGTCCATGACATGTGGGCCCAACAGGTGGCCGGCCCACATGTCAGTCACCCAAGGGCTGTTGCCTTTAAGGCACCGAAGCAGCGTCCACCCCGACACGACCCTGGTCTGCCTGGTGCGCCTACATTTGAGAATGCAAACGAATCTTCTTTCATTTGCAAACGAATCTATATGTATTACCATGCCTGTGTTTTCCTTGCAATAATTAGTCATTCGAAACGAGATACTCCATCCGTTCACTTTTGTAAGTCATTTCAGACAACTTAAAATGAACTGTTTTGCACATTGTCTGAAATGTCTTCAAGGTCTTATAAAAGTGAACATAGGGAGTACTATAAATTAATTAATGAGGAGTTATTTGAAAAAAATCGAAATGGTACCCACGCTAACGTGGATTAGAGTGTGTCACATAATTAGTTATTTGAATTAGAGTGTGTGTCACATAGTTAGTTATTTGAATTAGAGTGTGTGTCACGTAGTGATCTCCAATTCTAACGTGGATTTCGCATTTCACTGTATCCATGCTACTTTTTTAATACAAATTCATATGTATATGATGAACACCATGGTAGTGAGAAAACTTTTGTATGGATTCAAACATATGACCTACAAAATAGCACAACAAATTGAGCCAATGTCAACTTTTCGATACTTAGTATGGCACGAATTCGAAATAATTACACGTATGCCTGGTCCTCGGTTCAAATCTTACAATGTGCACCGAATTGAAACATCAATATTAAGTCTCGTACTAT
>NC_041393.1:230302719-230324499 GCF_002162155.2 Triticum dicoccoides | reverse complement strand
CAACACACGTTCATTCTTTCTCTCCATGTTTCGATCCCTAAGTCTCTCAACTACACAACCCCTTTTTCCACTCCTGTTACCAAATCTATTTACCTCACACACCCGCCATTGCACCCCATGCTGAGCTCTCTCTCCCCCCTCCTCTCCCTCTCACCCTCTCGCGCTAAATACATGCATTGCCTATCTAGCCCCCCAACCTCTCGTGCGCACGAACACACGTTGTATATCTAGGTCACTCCCTCGAGACTGTCTCACTCTTTCTTCCGCAGGGCGGGCCACACTCTCTCAATCTCACTCTCTTTATCTGAGTCTCGTTTAACCTCGTTTTCTTTCACACACAAATGATATATCTCCCTGTTCGGGCCTCGATCAACACACTCTATACTCTCTCATGCAGATTGTCTATCTAGGTCAGTCCATCCAAGCCGCCGACACTCTTTTGACCTCATGGTGGGCCACGCTCACTCAATCTCTCTCTCTCTCTCTCTCTCTCTCTCTATGTGTGTGTGTGTGTGTGTATGTCTCAATTTACCTCGCTCTTTCTCGGACAAAAACGATATATCACCATGTTTGAGCCCAATTCGACCTATTCACATTGTATACTATCTCACGCACATCGTCTATCTAGGTCACTCTCTCCAACCCGTCTCACTCTTTCGATCGCACGGCGACCCTATGTGATCGGTTGACCCTGCTTCCTCCCACACACGAAATATATATACACGTCTGTGACTGGATCATGTCTCAAGCTCTATCTTATAGCCCTCACCCTTACCAAAAGCTCAATCGGACAATAACTCTCCGGAGCATATATATTTGTTCAATGAATGTCGAACCACACTCACTTTGTCTCTCTATCTATATGTCTCTCGATTGACCTCGCTTTCTCATACCGTATCTTTCCATGCGTTGAAGCTACTACCTCTCCATCCCTCGCAAAGCCGGAGCTATTTACATTGTGAGGGGCACTCCAACCTTGGATTAATTTGTGTAGGCATTTATTCCGGTCGGTTTAGATTATATTTTCGTAGCATTCGGCCCACAACTACTCCAAACGCCGTTGCAACCCACGCAACTCCCCTAGTTGATTTCCCTCTGGCTCGGTCATCGCTCTCTCGCACGTCCTTTCTCACCTTCAACGTCGCACCTTGGTATTATTGAAAAAACTATGTTGTTCTCTTTAATTATTATAAATAAGCTACAAAACTACACACCGATAGTCCACTTGGAATGGAACAAATTTCGACCCACAAATTAAAGTGCTACAAACTACACACCAAGGGGCCCACATGTCATGAAACAAATTTGGACCCATATACAAATTAAAAAATAAAGGACGAGGATCGAACATGCGACCGGGCCTTCAAGCCGCACGTCAATAGGCAACATACGTAGAATAGCAATGTTTGTTGTACCCCCTTTGTTCACATAATGTTTTTATATTACCACAGCCTAATTAATGGATAACATGTAATATTATTTTTAGTACTATTCACCTTCACTTACTGGTGGGTTCCATGTGTGCTCTCTCTCTCTCCTCCCCTTCTGCGTTTAGACGCACGGGCAAACAGGAAGAACTCGCGGGCGATGTTGCCGCTGACCATATCTGGACGCGTTCACAACTCACAAGTCACGGCACCAGTTTCACGTACTAGCAGCACTAGTCAGTGTCTACGTGCAATGCACGTTAATTTGGAAGTATATTAAGTGCATGTGGATATTAACTACTAGGATATTATTTGCGTGTTGTCATGTGATTAGCACTATTTTTGGCATGAAATTAACTGCACGCTAAACGTGTTGAGCGCTCGACATTGAAGCAGTCTAGGTCGTTGGATGACAAGGAATACACGTGGCTTGATGACGTTTTATATTTAATTTGATACGGCTGTAGCAGAACATTCAATCGATCAAACCATACATTTCGTTCAGTCTGACTTCGACTTTAAATTATACGACGATCGATATAGAATAAACGGAAATGATAAACGTTCGGATTTTAAGCATGGCAATCCGAACATTTTTCATGGCAAATTTAGATTACGTGGCGGCGGCGGGGGCGTCTCGCGGTGGGAAGCGGCTCCTCTGCCGTGCTCTGTGTGTCATCGGGCCACTGACCGACGGCGATGGCGGCGTCTTGCCCCGTTGTTGGCGTACTCCTGGATGTTGGCCTAGCTTCAAGGAAGGCCAAAATGTTCTAGACTTCGGAGCGAGTCAACTGGCGGGAGGAGGCTACTGGCGTTGGTGCAAGGAAGCGGTCGACGACGGCCATCCATGCCGCTAAGGGGGGCACTGGCACCCGCGCGCGGACAGGCGCTGTCAACGGCGCGGCGGAGACGTTCGTGTGCGTGGGCAACGGCACGGGCGCGCACGTCAGTGCACGCGCAGACGCATGCGCTGGCAGGTGCACGGGCACCGGCACGGGCGTGCGCGTCAGTGCACGCGCAGGCGCATGCGCTGGTAGGTGCACGGGCGCGTGAAAGTCGGCGGGGACCTCGTGGAACCCCGTGGCATCAAGCTCGGCGACAATGTGCGGCTCCCAGCCCATCAATGCCACGGGGATGGGTGCTGGCGCAGTTGGGGCAACGGGAGCTGGAACGGGAGCGGGGACAGGCGTGGCGTCTTCCCGCAAGGCCAGTTCAAGCTCGTCCCAAAGCGCCTTATGTTCTTGAGACTCTGGCTGGGTGTCTTCCTCATGAAACTGGAACACTAAGGGAAGACCATCGTGATGCGGCATTGCGTACGTTTAGGTCAGGCTAGTTGGAGGTAGACGACAGGAGAATCGGAGAGGAAGAGAGAGGATTGTAGCGATACCGGGTAGTGCGGGGTTGATTTAAACTGCGGCGTCGGCGACATTAAAAGTGGGAGAACTTGGGACGACGGTGGGCGGCGGAGCCTGGTCAAACGGCTCGCCTCCCGGTGAGTCTGCACAGCGGTCTGCTCGCACGCCTCCCTGACAGCCGGCGCAGCGGTCTGCTCGCACGCCTCCCGTCGACTCACACGCTTGCTGGGACGGCACCTGCCGATGAGAAGCGGGGACTCGTGGCGGCACGTAAACGCCCACGGTTTCAATAGTGAAAGCGTTCGCCTTAACGTGACAGGTCTTTTCCCTCAAAAAAAACGTGACAGGTCTTCATTCCAAAATACCTTGGCTCTTCATCTGTGCAACTTGTCATAAGCAGCTTGTCTCGAATTGAAGAAAAACTTACGAAGTAATATTTGTGCCATATCACGTGACCATGCTCAGTTTCAAGAATTTATGCTCCCTTTTGGATTTTCTGAAATTTAAGACCCAGGATTCGAAACAATATCATAACCTGCATCATGCAATAAATTTTCAAGCCGTACATCTGTCCTGTTGTATTTCTTAAGAAATGATTTGGTCAAACATTTTGCTTAGTTAAACCTCATTTCCGGTTTATAGGGCTCAATTCAAAAATCTCACCAACCAAGGTAGATGGTGAGTGGTGGAACAATTGTTGTAGTTTGCAAAACCACTCAATTAATTCGCTTGTTTTCCTCAAAAATTGTGTTTACGAATGCATTAATTGCAATGCATGCATGCATAAAGTACATGCATTGGTCAATTTTCTCTTAATACTTGCATGTAATGATTTATTGCACCTTGAAATCTGAACATGTGATGGGGAACAACCAAATTGAGACTTATAAAATGGGGAAACTAAAATTTTGAGATAAGCCCTATAAACCGGAAAGGATAATCCCTCCGTACCAGTGCATTGCCTGATATATTAACTCAAGTACTAGGCACGAACAAAAAAAGTACTAGGCACGAACAAACGGGCTCAATTCTGTGCTCATCCTGGTGTAGTAGTAGTAGTACTAGGCAATGCAGTTGATGGGTGACATTGACGAGCGACAACCGAGGGAATTGAACCGTGGTCGGCACGGTAGGTAACGTTGTCTAGTTACTAAAGCATCCCTCTGTTGTTCATCGGTAGTCAATATGGACCGGGGACATGAGGGGAATTTCCTAGGGCTGGAATTCTGGCCGCCAGATATTTCGACTTGAAACGCTGAGGCTCGACTGGTTGGGGTTGCCTAATGTGCGTACCACGCACGCCACCGAAGGACACGAGTCCGTTTTTTTAGGATCAACACGAGCCAAGGTCTGGCTGGTACGCCGTTGGGTCCTACCATTTGAGAACACAAAAGGAACCTTTTAAATTGCCGAACGAATCTATGTGTATTATAATACCCGTATTTTCCTTGCAAATACTAATCTCAACGTGGTAATTGATTTATGACGAGTCATTGAATTAGAGTGAATTTGTGATATAGTGATCTCAACGTGGATTTCACATTTCATGGTATCCCTAGTAAGTTTTCCAATGCAAATTCAAATTTAAAAGATGAAAAATATGGAGGTGAGAAAACTTTGTATGTATCAAGCATATGACCACACACACACACACACACACACACACACACACACACACAGGCACGAACACAACAACAATCCAATAAGTATAATGCATCTATTTTTCCAACCCATGCATGTATGACACGAGTTCAAAAATACTCCTTCTATTCCTAAATATTAGTCTTTTAGAGAGTTCAACAAGTGACTAAATACAGAGCAAAATGAGTGAATCTAGACTCTAAAATATGTCTATATACATCTGTATGTGCCAGTCCATTTGAAGCCTCTAAAAAGACTAATATTTAGGAACGAAGGGAGTAAAATGTAAGACATCCATGGTCCTCAGTTCAATATTTAAAATGAACATGAAACTGAAACATGAATATTAAGTCTAGTACTATAGTACATGCAAATGTTGTGTTTAGGCGGAGCTATGATTGTCGGGGGTCAACCCCTCGAGCTTAGATAAAACTATGGAGCTCTGTTTAGGGTTGTTTAGATTATATTTGTTCCCACCCTCCCAACCACCGATTGGTTGTGCACCCCCCACCCCTCCTCCCCGGGAGAATATCAAGTGCCCCCATACCTTACATGCTATATGTCGATACGAGTTGCTTGGAGCTTGTAGATCTGAGATATAGTAGCTCACATGATGTGTCTTAATTTTTTTGTAGGAAACCTTGATGAGTTTGAGAATTGCACACAATTTGTACAAAAACTACTTAGATGCCCTTTGATCCCATATCCAACGACCTCGAAGCTCGTATCACCGTAGCATCAAAGATGAAGGAGGACATCATATTCTCCTGTATGTAAGAATAAAATGTGCCACCACACCTTAGATGCTTTGGTGATACAAGCTCTTCGGAGGCGTTGGATTTGTGACCCAACACCTCCTCGGTGGTTCGAATGGTTTTTTGCAGAAAAGCCCCAAAAGAGTTCGGCCACTACTTACAAGCGCAAAGACTGCTCAGATGCCATTGGATCTCAGATCAAACAACCTCCAAGCTCGTATCACCGTAGCATCCAAGCTGCGATAGCACCTTATGTTTTCTCGCACGGGAGAGTATGAGGTGCTCCCGCACCATAGATTCTATGGTGATACGAGTTCACTCAGATCTAACGGCCCACAGTATGAGGTTTGAATGTTTTTGCAATATACGGCTGATAGAGTTTGGGAAATGCGCAGAAAGTACAAGTACTATGCATGTGCCATCTGATCACTGATCATACGACCTAGATGCTCATATCACCGTAGCGGGTAATTAAGCTATGGGGAGCACCTAATATTAGCACGGGGGAGCCGTTGGATCGAAGATGCAGCGGCACACATGAGGCCTGAATGTTTTATTTGCAAAAAAAACATTGGAGAGTTTGGAAATTGCGCATAATTACAAAGACTACTTGAGGGAGTCGTGGATTAGGGGGTGTCCGGATAGCCGGACTATCATCATCGGCCGAACTCCAAGACTATGAAGATACAAGATTGAAGACTTCGTCCTGTGTCCGGATGGGACTTTCCTTGGCGTGGAAGGCAAGCTTGGCAATACAAATATGTAGATCTCCTACTATTGTAACCAACTCTGGGTAACCCTAGCCCTCTCCGGTGTCTATATAAACCGGAGGGTTTTAGTCCGTAGGACGGACAACCATTACAACAATCATACCATAGGCTAGCTTCTAGGGTTTAGCCTCCTTGATCTCGTGGTAGATCCACTCTTGTACTGCCCATATCATCAATATTAATCAAGCAGGAGTAGGGTTTTACCTCCATCGAGAGGGCCCGAACCTGGGTAAAAACATCGTGTCCCTTGTCTCCTGTTACCATCCGCCTAGACGCACAGTTCGGGACCCCCTACCCGAGATCCGCCGGTTTTGACACCGACATTGGTGCTTTCATTGAGAGTTCCTCTGTGCCGTCACAATCAGGAAGGATGCCTCTCCCCGTCTTTAAAGACGGTACCATCGCCAAAGGAGCTTTGGCCGCCGGCCAAACTATCCGGCTAGGTGGTTTTCTCATGACCGCCTGTTCGGCCACCGCTTCGACGATGGCCTCTCGGGTCATCAAAAACAATCTTTACGTCAACTCGGAATTCGCCGAGCAGCTGGATCCAATGGAGCTCTCTTCCGTAAACGAGCTCTTGGATCGCATCGCCGTCCTGGGAGTCGCTACAGACTACAATCAGATTGGGCTTAAAACCGATCTGAGAGAGATTAACTTTCCCCAGGTTACCCACCATGTTGCGGTGGTAGAGGAACAAAGCGGCGACTCTTCTTCTGTATTAAAAACTAGTTATGTCCGGACTCCCGAACCCTCCATGCCGGATTCCCGCGGAGGGACGGACGTCGATCAAGTACTGAACCTAAAGTCAGGCAGCGGACCAGACTCATCGGACAACATCCAGCAATCCAAGCTTCCAAATTCGGAAACTTTTCGGCCCTTGAGCCTCAAGATGGGCAGGGTTTCGGACTCAATTCCACCCGCCCACCCAAACATATGCGATCTATCTCAAATCCGGCAAGAGCCCGCTGAAACAGTACATCATTACTGGGCCAGATTCCTCCTGGTTATGGACAGGATAAAGGACTGCCGTAAGGAAAATGCAATTTCAATTTTCTGCAACAATTGCACGGACAAGGGAATCTTGAACGCCGTAAGTTGTTGCGAAATTACACGCTTCGCCGACCTGGCATCCATAGTACGAAAATACTGTGTGATGGAGAGTGTCCGGAAAACCGAAACTAAGTTTTGGGACAATCCGGCTCCGAACACAACCCTAGTCCGAAACAAAAGGGTGCACCATGCTCAGGCACCCAGGACAAGAACCAAAAAGCAAAAACCCCATAAAGGGCACGGAACCGTACTGGAGGGATGGCTCAGCGGACCCTGTAAAATTCATAGTACAGAGGGCGCCACTCCGACTCATAGCCTTTGAGCATGTTGGATTCTGCGGCAGGTGGCCAAAAGTGGCGAAGAGCTTCTAGCCCCGGAGACCCACCCCAACAGTACCAGTACAGTATTAACAGTCTTCGAGACTTTCGCATCAAATAATATGCAGAAAAGGACAATCCGCAAACTCGCCGAAGTCTACCAAGTAGCAACAACAAATCCATGGAGCGACACGGCCATCACCTTCAACGCCAGCGACAAACCTAAATTCCGAACAGCCCGAGCACCAGCCGCATTGGTCCTCAGTCCAATAGTGGACGGCTTTCGTCTTACCAAGGTACTCATGGATGGCGGCAGCGGATTAAACCTCATCTACGAGGAAACCCTTCAAAAAATGGAAATAGACTGTAGCCGCATTGAGCGAAGCAGCACAACCTTTAGAGGAATAATCCCTAGCCGGGAAGCATGCTGCACAGGAAAAATCACACTTGATGTGGTGTTCGGCTCGCTGGACAATTACAGGTCCGAGGAGGTCACGTTCCAAGTCGCCCCGTTTAGCAACAGATATCACACTTTATTAGACGAGAGGCATTCACAATTTTCCAAGCCATACCCCATTACGGGTACATGAAGCTTAAAATGCCCGGGCCCAATGGAACCATCACCCTTGCCAGTGATCCAGACATAGCACTCCGCGCCGAAAACAAGACAGCCACATTAGCCCTAGAGGCACTATCCAAAGCCCTAGCGGCAGAGGAACTCACTGCGCTGCGCTCTACGGTGAACAGGGATGATGTGATACTCGATAAGAGATCCAAGTCCACCTCTTTTTAACCAGCGGACGAAATAGTCAAATTCCAGGTCCATCCAACGGACCCAACAAAGACGGCCTCCATCGGGGCACAGTTGAACCCTGATGTAGACGCCGCACTACGAGAATTCCTTCGGGAGAATTAGGACATCTTTGCCTGGCACCCTTCAGATATGCCAGGAATCCCACGCAGATTGGCAGAACACAACCTAAACATCCTAAAAGGATTCAAGCCAGTCAAACAGGCTCTTCGGCGATTTTCCGAACCCAAAAGACAGGCAATGGGAGAGGAGCTAGCCAAACTATTGGAAGCTGGATTCATCAGAGACATCAAAGATCCGGACTGGCTAGCAAACCTGGTAATGGTACCAAAGAAGGACAAATCATGGCGCCTATGTGTCAATTTTAAAGACCTCAACAAGGCTTGCCCAAAGGATCCTTTCCCCCTTCCCCGCATCGACCAAATAATCGATGCTACTGCAGGGCACGATTCATTGTGCTTCCTCGACGCATACTCCGGCTACCATCAAATCAAGATGGCGGAGGCAGACCAAGCCGCAACGGCATTCATTACTCCATACGGACCATTCTGCTTCAACATGATGCCCTTCGGACTCAAAAACGTCGGCGCAACATATCAGCGCAGGATTCAGACATGTCTGGCTACCCATATCGGCAAAATAGTAGAGGCATACGTAGACGACGTGGTCGTCAAAACCAAACACGTCGAAACTCTAGTAGACGATTTGAGGCTCACATTCGACAACCTCCGAGCATATGACATTAAGCTGAACCCGGAAAAATGCGTTTTCGGCGTACCAGCCGGAAAGCTCCTGGGCTTCATTGTATCCGGTAGAGGAATTGAAGCAAACCCAGCCAAGATCCGAGCTTTGTCACAGTTGGATATTCCAAAAGATCTCAAACAAATACAAAAATTGACTGGATGCGTGGCGGCTCTAAGCCGCTTCATCTCCCGTTTGGGAGAAAAGGCATTGCCCCTCTATCGCCTCCTCAGGTGCACCGAACACTTCGAGTGGACGGATGCTGCCACTGCCGGACTCGAAGAAATAAAGGCCATATTAGAAACAAATCCGGTCCTGGCCGCGCCTAACCTGGGCGAACCAATGTTGTTATATATCGCGGCAACACATCAAGTTGTAAGCGCGGTGCTCGTCGTCGAACGAGAAACAGAAGGGCATAAATTCCCTCTTCAAAAACCAGTGTACTACGTATCCACTGTCTTAACTCCCTGCAAGTCCCAGTACCTGCATTATCAAAAGATAGCATACGCGGTGTTCATGGCATCCCGGAAGCTGCGACACTACTTTCAAGAGTGTTCGATAACAGTGGCCTCCGAAGTACCCCTCAACGACATCATAAACAACCGCGACACAACGGGCAGGATTGCAAAATGGGCCATTGAGCTCTTACCATTTGACATAACCTACAAACCACGGTGAGCTATAAAGTCGCAAGTCTTGGCTGACTTCATCGCGGAATGGACTGAAGCCGAACTCCCTAAAGAGTACGGCGCATACTCCAATTGGATCATGCATTTCGACGGCTCTAAAATGTTGGCCGGCTTGGGGGCTGGCATCGTTTTGACGTCCCCAACTGGGGACACAGTCCAATACGTACTTCAAATAATGTACACAAACTCCAACAACGCAGCCGAATACGAGGCCCTTCTGCACGGTCTCCGGATAGCAATCTCCATGGGCATTCAACGCCTTGAGGTACGCGGGGATTCAAACCTCGCAATATCACAAGTAAATGGAGACTTCGATAACAAAGATCCGAAAATGGAAGCCTACCGTAATGCCGTCTTAAAAATGTCAGCTCGGTTCGAAGGACTCGAATTCCACCATGTAGCCCGGGATAATAACCAGGCGGCCGACGTGTTGGCACGCATCGGCGCAAAACGCGACGCCGTCCCTCCAAACATCTTCCTGGAGCGGCTCTTTAAGCCATCCGTTGTATGGGAAGAGGAGTCCGGAAACAACAATCCGGAACCAACCGCACTGCCCAACACCGAACATTCTGACACAATCGGTGGCTCAGCCAATGACATAACACCTTCCACCCACGAAATAATGGCAGTCATTGCCCCGTGGACGGAACCATTCCTAGCCTACTTAATTAGGCAGGAACTTCCCGAAGACCAAAATGAGGCCCGCTGCATAGTTCGGCGATCTAAAGCCTACAAGGTCCATGAGGGGGAACTTTACAAGAAAAGCACAACCGGAGTCCTTCAAAGGTGTATCTCCGAAGAGGAAGGGCGAAATCTTCTGGCTGAAATTCACGCCGGACTAGGCGAACACCATGCTACAGCCCGGGCCCTTGTAGGTAAGGCCTTCCGTACAGGATTTTATTGGCCACGGCCCAGGCAGATGCTCAGGACTTAGTCCAACGATGCGTCGGTTCTCAGCTCTTTGCTAATCAGAGCCACATGCCACCCACCGCCCTCAAAACTATACCCATAACCTGGCCGTTTGCGGTCTGGGGGCTTGACATGGTTGGACCCCTTAAAGGGGGAACCCACAAGCAAAAATACCTATTGGTCATGGTGGACAAATTCACCAAATGGATAGAGGCCAAGCCAGTTAAAATGGCTGAATCCGGACCTGTGATAGACTTTATATCCGGGGTAGTACACCGTTACGGTGTCCCCCACAGCATCATCACCGATAACGGCACGAACTTCACGGCCGACGAGGTTAAACTCTGGTGCAAAAATATGGGCATTAAGCTCGACTACGCTTCAGTCTATCACCCTCAAACCAACGGTCAAGTTGAGCGAGTAAATGGTCTAATTATGAGCGGCATCAAACCCAGATTAGTGCGGTCTTACGGAATATAACACGCACTGGGTAGAGGAGCTCGACTCTGTACTCTGGGGGGCTGCGGACCACGCCAAACCATACTACCGGGTTCACACCATTCTTTATGGTATACGGCGCAGAGGCAGTTTTGCCCTGCGACATAATTCATGACTCACCTCGAGTGCGCATGTACGAAGAAAGAGAAGCCGAGTTGGATCGGCAGGACAGCTTGGACGCATTGGAGGAGGAGCGCGACGTGGCCAAGGCTCGTCCCGCATTCTATCAGCAGCAGGCTCGAAGATATCAAAGCAGAGAGGTACGAGCCAAGACTTACAATGTAGACGAGCTAGTTCTACGCCTGCCGGACAAGAAAAAGGACAAACTCAAGCCCAAATGGGAAGGTTCCTTCATCATCGACCAAGTTCTGACCGGCGGAGCATACCGTCTGTGAAACGCATCGGGCAACCGACTCGAGCCGAACCCATGGAACACAGCCCGCCTCTGAAGATTCTACGCCTAGCGCCGGACTCAGAGTTCGTCTCCTTCCTCCGTCCACATTTTTACACTTCAGCTGTCTTTTGTTTCTCTCTTTTCTCCCACCTTTTTCGTAAAGCCCTTGAGGGCCGATTTGTGCATTGTTCGCACACACTTGATGTGCTACCCGCACTCATTATACCTGGGGGCTTCTTTAACAGAAGCTTACTTATACGGGCTTTACGCCCAACACATGTGTCAAACTTCCGCATGTACCTTTTATTCACCATTATATGCACCGATATGACTTAAGTTTTGGCCAAGCTGGGTTGCCTGGCTCCTGTGCTTACCCCTACGTTCCCGATTGTTCGGCTAGGAGGTAAAGGGAGCACCTCTGCGATTGCTACTGCCGGGTCAGCCGGATGTGTACCTCAGACTGGGTGAAGCCGAAAGCTAGCGTTCTTAAGGGAATATTCGGTTGATGACTTGAAAGATGATTTTTTACCTATTTATTTATCTGCCCCCAGATGTTTTCCTGCTCTTTTCGCAGTTCGGACATGCACTTTAGGGCATGCCTCCCACGGAAAGGAACCCTTAACAGAACTATTCTCCCTGGAAGATGTTTCTTACTAACCATGTAATATAACATAACTAGTTGGGCACTTGTCCGATAAAGCACTAATGACCCCTACGCCTGGTCTCCATGCATGCCCTGGTTTTTT
The DNA here is from genome assembly GCF_002162155.2 of Triticum dicoccoides. NCBI lineage: Eukaryota > Viridiplantae > Streptophyta > Magnoliopsida > Poales > Poaceae > Triticum > Triticum dicoccoides. Next base: position 230,312,396 of record NC_041393.1, on the reverse strand, counting down.
CATAACCGAGAAGGTATTCCGACACACTCCGGACTCTAGGGTCCCGAGGTTGAAGAGAAAAGGTCGGCAAAGACAAACGATCTACAATCCGGCTAGAAGGCATTTTACATGTCATTTTAAATACATCGTCAAATCGACTGACTGTACTCCTCCTCAATCCCGTCTAATAGGTTGTCTAATTTACAGTCCCATTGGGAATACTTAGCAGCCAACTCTACCTGGACGTACACTAAGCTCACAGGGATCTGCTTCCCATCAGGCCCCACAGGTCCGACCTCGGCCATGTGGTTTGGATCCGCCTTCTTGTACCGCGTCTTCACCATGGCCCAGGCCTCCCTGGCACCTTGACGACAGGTCGATATCTTCCATAAACGGAAGCGCTGCCATGCTACCTGAAGCTTCTCCGCAAGCTCTCCAAGGCCTTCGGGTAGGGAGACGGATGGCCATAAGGCCTGGACGACGCCACTCATCGCCTGCCGAACACGTTCGAGCAGTTGCACCAGCTCGGGAAGTTGGTCACCCATTGAACCGGGCATTTCCTCCGCAGGGCGACCTGTGAGCACACCTACAGACATATTTCTGTCAATTGACTTCCTCACGGAACTCTTCTTTTCAAAAGAGTTTGGTCAAGCACTTACTGTAGATGTCGCGACGAAGCCGCTGATTCTCCTTCACGGAGCCAGACAGCTGGGCCCGAACACCTTTTAGCTCTTCTCCAAGCTGGGTGTGGGTATCTTGGAGCTTGTTCCTCTCCTCCTGCACCTTCGTAAGCACCCTCTCGCCGGCCTTCAGCTGGCACAGTAGCTGTTGCTTGTCCGGATCAAGTCCGGCAACATCTGCAATATTATTGTCAGACTTATACGCATGCCGCACACTCTTATCTTTTTGATATATGTGTTACCGGAGGGGGCCTCGGTGTCTCCTCCTGCGGCGGCTAGGTGCAGCCTCAAGTTGGGCCTTGCACCCTTGTAGCTCCTGAGACAATTGGGCATTCTTCTCCGTGAGATCCTGCATATCAAATGATCCTTAAATCAGTTATTTTAACTACTTTAAGTCTCGAGGGCTACTGGCATATACAACTATTAAAATCCTTTACACGTATGTCTTTTACATACTGCTCCGTGGCTCTGGTTAAACCATCTTGAGTGGCATGGAGGTGCGCGTCTCCCGCGTTAAAGGCATTCAACGCCTCTGGGGAGAAACACGCGTCACAAAGAACTGTCCGGCGGCGCCTATGATTCATGGCGCTCTCCACCTCAGACCTGGTGGCGGACAGCCTGTCGGCATCCTCCGTTGGAGGAGTATCCGGCTCACGCCTTGCGCTCGCCTCCCCCTCCGGACCAGGTGTTGGAGCCTGGATGGCGGAGGCTTGGTTGGCAACCTCTCCGGGCATAGTCCGACGAGCGCTCTTTCTCCTGGAAAAAGTCATGAGCATTAATACGCCTCCCAGGAATCTTTTTCCTAAACAACGGTCGCGGGCTATACCGTTGCGGTGACATTTCGATTCGCACCGCACCCCTCTTCCGCCTGCTGGGCCGGACTGACCCTTGTTGGTCAGCCACCGCGGGTTCGGCTTCCCGCCTTGAAGGCACTTCCTGCAAGACACCGTTGTGTATGGTGGTCAGAAATATGCAAGGACGAAGTAATGGTGTCAGGACTCCGGTCATAATTACCTGGGAAGCCGGAGACAAGCCGGGGTAGTCAGCCGTAATGGCGACTAGAGCATTGTCCATGCTGAGTTGGTGGAACACCCCGTCGATTAGCTCCACCTTTATGTCCGGATCCTCTTCGGAGGCTGGGTCAAGGGATCTTTCCGGGTCCTCGGGTTGTGGAGCGGACTGTGTATGCCCACCACATCCCGACGCAGTTCCTGCGTCAAAATCATAAAGTAAGGCGCTTAACTTTGAAAGCACGGGTCGGATGAATAAACGTCCGCTTACCCAGCTCCGAGGGTTATTCATGGAGAACCCATTCAATGGACTCGTCTGGAGGAAGTCCTCCTTCTCCCCCTTGTACAGACCGGACAGGATCTTCACCAGATCCGCAGCCGATCCCGGCCCCTTGCGGCCATGACGGGTGGCGTCATTCTCCCCGTTGAAATCCCACATGGGGTGGCCCCTATATTGGAGCGGCTGCACCCCTCGCATGATGCACGTGGCCATGACTCCAATCATGGTCAATCCGGAATGGGCCAGCAACCTTATCCGGCCCATCAAATAATGGACGCTCCTGTCTTCCTCCTGTTGAGGGCTCTGCGGGCGCCAACTTAGGCGTTTATTCAGAGGAGCCTTGCTGAACTCCGGGAGGCCGATCTGAACTGGGTCCGGCAGTGGAGCATCTTCCACATAAAACCATTCTGAGGGCCAGTCTTCGGACGCCTTCTTTGGGGTTTCGGATAGATATCCGGTCCCTGCGATGTGCCATATTTCGGCTCCGCCCACTTGATATATTGACCCCTCGTGAGAACGGGATACGAGGCAAAATAGTCTCTTCCACAATGCAAAATGGGGCTCGATGCCCAGGAACAGCTCGCAAAGAGCTAAGAAACCCGCGATGTGCAGAATAGAGGCGGGCGTGAGGTGATGAAGCTGGAGTCCGTAGAACTCCAGAAGCCCCCGGAGAAATGGATGTATGGGAAATCCGAGCCCCCTTATTAAATAAGGGATGAAGCACACCCGCTCTCCTTTGGAGGGACTAGGGATGGCCTCCGCTTGCTTTCCACCTTTGTAGGTGGCCAGCCCGGCTCGAACTGGGACCATAAAGGCCGGAGGAAGGTATCCCTCCGCTTGGAGCGTCACTAGCTCGTTGTGCGGAACTGAACATCTCCTCCAATCTCCTGGCTAAGGGCTAGGAGCGCGAGAGGAGGAGCCACGTCGATGGTCCATGATGGAATGGATTTTTGGTCAGAAGCGCTCCGATGAGTACTCGCGGAAGGAAGATGGTGTGATTTGGATCTGGATTCTTGCCTCTCTTATAGGCGGATTATTTGCGCAGCTAGGGGGTAAAATATAAAAATACCCTGGCCTTTCGCATTCGTGCGACACGTGGAGGAGGGCCATTATTGGGCGTGGAAGCCAAGGAGCGCAACATTTATAAGGAAGCCAGACACTATTCGGCAAGCACATGGAATTTGGAGGAGAACCCGCCTTGCAACGCCGAAGACAATATACGCGCCAGACTCGTCGTCATTGAAGCCTGGTTTGGGGGCTACTGAGGGAGTCCTGGATTAGGGGGTGTCCGAATAGCCGAACTATCATCATCGGCCGGACTCCAAGACTATGAAGATACAAGATTGAAGACTCCGTCCCGTGTCCGGATGGGACTTTCCTTGGCGTGGAAGGCAAGCTTGGCAATACGGATATGTAGATCTCCTACTATTGTAACTGACTCTGGGTAACCCTAGCCCTCTCGGGTGTCTATATAAACCGGAGGGTTTTAGTCCGTAGGACGGACAACCATTACAACAATCATACCATAGGCTAGCTTCTAGGGTTTAGCCTCCTTGATCTCGTGGTAGATCCACTCTTGTACTACCCATATCATCAATATTAATCAAGCAGGAGTAGGGTTTTACCTCCATCGAGAGGGCCCGAACCTGGGTAAAAACATCGTGTCCCTTGTCTCCTGTTACCATCCGCCTAGACGCACAGTTCGGGACCCCCTACCCGAGATCCGCCGGTTTTGACACCGACACTACCCCCAAGCCATTGGATCTCACTTCCAACGGTGTAAAAACTCGTATCACCATAGTATCTAAGCTGCGGGGTGGATGTGATATTCTATGCCGCTGTCATTTTTGTTCGTAAACTTGCAAAATACGCGTAACTCGTGTCGTTACTTGTCAAACCGCGCAAAGTGTTTGTTAAAAAAAACCATCCTACACTGAAATATCGGAACAACACACGGGGGTCCCACTTGTCATTAATCAAATTTGGACCTAAAACTAACAAATCTGAAAGATAAGATTCGAACTGGCAACCTGGACTACAAAGCGTAAGTCGATAGCCTGAAAAAATGAACGGTTGTTGGCTTTTTCCCATAACTTGATTTTATACAGTACTTGCATTGAGTAGAGTAGAGGGAGTGCCTCGCCAACACGTGCATGATCATTGTCTCACTTACGGGTGGTCCCAGGTCTGCGATCTCAATCTCTCTTCTCTCCATCGTCTAACCTTTGCACGGGAACACACGAAGAGCGGCGCTAGCTTGCCGTGGTGTTATTACAACTAAAAAAGCTTGGAAAATTGAAGAATCGCCTAGAACAAGAGACGTTGTGGCTGGTCGAGACGGAGCTAACCGTGCCACATTTACATGATGAAGTTGTGTGGCTAGTGGGGTGTTTTCGACCGACTGGCTGGGCCCGAGATCGAACCATAGGTACTACGTCTGATACAGTATATTTTTACATGCACATTTTTCCTCCGTGTCGAGACGTGGCACACCCTACCGCGCGGTTTCGGGGTCCTCCCGGGTGGTGCATGCATATATTCTTCCTGACATGGGACGTCCTACCGCGCGTTTTCTGGGTCCTCCTCGGTCGTAGCGCCGAAGCAAGTAAATGAGTCGTCAAATCACGAAAGACCACCTTTCTCGCCGAGTACATCAGTGAAGCACGGTGGCTAGCTAGTTGGGCTAGTTCGACCGATTAGCTAGGCCGCCACCACATTTGCTTTTTCACCCCTTTTTTTATCTACTTGCCGGCAGGTAAATTTAAATATCCACCACGGCGTTGCTCTGGTGTTTGGGTGCGGCAGGATTTTAAAATTTTTGATTGACGGGAGCAGGCGCGGCAGGATTTTAAATTGTTTTGATTGACGGGAGCAGGCGCGGTAGCAATTAGTCACGATGAGTTCCGCCTGTAAAAACCCACTGCTCCCTGATGTGAGAAGTCGTCGACTGGTGTTTTACCATGGTGAAAACCAAAAGATTCCCTGCTCCTCGGCTGGCTCCCTCCGCCTTCCCGTAGATTGCATTGCCTTTCAGCCATTTCGCCCCCTTTGCTTCCTCTCCCCATTGCTTCTACCTGGTGCCATGGCAGCGCAGCAGATCACGGAGTCCGAGGTGAGGCACCTGACACAGGAGCTCCATGCCAAGGATGCCGACCTCAGGGCCAAGGACGTGGAGCTCCATGAGCTCAAGGAGGAGAGGAGTGCCATGCTCCTCCGTTATGTGCGGGAGTTCATGGAGCTTCAAAAGTGGCAGGCGTCCACCACAAAGATGCTCGAGGCGTCGGTGGCGTTGCTGCAGAAAGCGGGAGATACGATAGGCCGTCAGGGGAGCCGGCTGGAGCGCGAGCGGGCCGATTGTGACGAGGTCCAAGATCGCCTCAGCCACTTGGTGAACCAAGTTGCCACGCACGTGTTGCGGCTGCGCGATGCCTATCATCGTGCCAGCATGATGATGCCGTCCGTCGGGCTAAACCCATTCGACCACCCGGTCGACTTCAACGAGCTGCGGCTTCCTGACCTGGTCTCCTTCACCTATATCTCCGAGGAGCTGAGCCGTCTCCGCGCGATGGTGGGGGCTGAGCTGGACAAGGAGGGGTTGCACGCTGCCATCGCCGTTGCCGGGCGAATCCTTTCAGGGCTCCGTCACCGGAATCCATTCGTGCCATTGGACGCCGTCTTTGACGAGCTGGCTGTCGTCGACCGGGAGCGGGCTCTGCAGGCGGTTGCACCCTGCATCACCAATGTCGTGCGCCTCGAGAAGCAGAGGGACTTCGGTGGTGTTTAGGCGCCCTCTGCATGGGCATGTCCATGTCTCGGCGCAACATGACCATTGGATCAAACTCAGACGGTGCAGATCCTTCACTGTAGCACAAAGCGTGTGGGTGTGTTTGGTTGCATTCTCATCTCAATATAGTTGTTTCCTCTTCGTGTATTTTTGTCAGCCTACTAGTGTGGACTCATGCACCCTTCATGCACTCTGCCAAACACCCAAAAGTGGGTCGAGAAGGGAACTTTTGCTCCCATCCCGTGCACCCTTCATACACCCTGTCTAACACTATAGGATGTGCTTCATATGGTTCATGTTTCGTGGAGTACTGTAGCACCGTACTCTCCATGCGCTGTGGACCTAGTTCTGTTAACATCGATCTCACCGTCCATTCTCGACCGGACAGTCGAAAAAGCGGTACTATGTTACATATAGGAGTAGTTGACATGCACACAACACAGCAACAAGATTGTGTAGTTCTGAGATATGAACCACTGCACATGCCTAGTAGTAGGAGCACCGTGTATGTTCAAGTGGCTGCCGTGTTTCGCACTCCTCCGTCATAAGAGTGGAAACGCTTGCTGTAATCATTTTTTCTTCAGAATGAAAAATGGTGGACACGCTCTACTGTGCGGATCCTCCTCCAGCCGTGCACTAAATTACTCACTTTCGCCGACGTATGGGACAGCCAGCACTTGGGTCCACCAGCCATGCACTAAATTACTCCGTAGTAGAGTGACGGTAGACTACCCCGATCGAACCGCCGCAGTAATGCCCAATGAGCCGTCAAATCACAAAGCCCCCTCCTTTCCAACAGTAAGTTGAACGGACGAAGCAACCATCATTTCACTCTTCTCTCTCAGCTTCCTCTCTTGAAGAAAACCCCCACTCGCTTCGCTTCTCCCTCATCTCGTTCCTCCTTTCACTCTTCTCTCTCAGCTTCCTCTCTTGGATGGATGCTGGAGCACTGGCCGACGTGATGTCTATGGCTCTGGCCAAAACCGTCGAGGCTCATGGTACGAAGAAGTGCAAGCACCCCGCCTAGACTATTGCAGACAAGCTCAAAGCCATCGCCCTGTCCAAGCCCCCCTCTCCGGGATCCCTCATTAAGCAAGTCCAGGTAATGTCTCTTGTTGACGATATTTTCTCGATCTTGATCGTGTTTTTTCATCTAACACGCAGTATTAGTACTGGTAGTACAACTTTTTGGGTGATCTTGCATGTGATTTTAGTGTGCCAAATGACGGTTCTAAATTCCTCTTTTAACAAAACATGCGAGAGGTTGACACTGATTTCTTATAGATTACTTTCAACTACTCCCTCTGTCCCAAATTTCTTGTCTTAGATTTGTCTAGATACGGATGTATCTAATACTAAAATGTGACTTGATACATACATATCTAGACAAATCTAAGACAAGAATTTTGGGACGGAGGGAGTACTTTACGAACATCAATGCTACCTTTTAAGAGGGTATATTTGCCTCAGTAACTTGTGTTATGGATATTGCATGTAATCCCTCTGCTCTCATGCCTTTGAAGACATGTTCTAGTGTCTTTGTTCACTCATTTCTGTGCGTATATGTAGTCATATATGGAGTATAATATCGAAAATCATCTTATATTTCTGAACGGAGGTAGTAATGAAATATGGTTTCTGTTTGAATTAGAACCAGGTCCGCGGTGGAGATGAAGTTCTCAAAGTCATGCCGCGTGAACTGGAAGACCTGATGATGAGTTCTACTGCTGAACTATCCAGCTGCTGTGTCCTTGTCGCCACGTGTCCTGAACTAGTGTTTTCCTGTAGCATTGTTGTCAGGCGTGTTCTCGAGGCTGTACTTGACCACAACAATTTCCTGGTTGTGCCTTCGATTACGAAGGGTGTGGTTCTTGTAAAGCTTCCCAACAAATCTGATGCGGCCTATCTTCATCATCATGTTTATGAGTGGAAAGACCACTCTGTTAGGTTCTCCAAGGTTGAAAAGATGTTGATGGTGCATGTAGACATCTCACACGAAGTCCATGGCCTAGTCAGTTATGCGGGGTTCATCCCGTAGGTCGATGGCAAGAAATAGTCTGCAAAGTTTAGTTAGTGCAACTTTGCTTGTCTGTAGTAAGTACTATTGTTCAGTACTTGATTTGTGTTTGTGAACCCTGTATTGTTTATTAGTACTGCCGCTTTTGGTGTGTGGTCAGTCCTGAGAACGGTCTATGTTAATGTCTGTCCACTCAATTCAGTCTGTACATTTTGAAGTATCCAGATCATATTTTTTTGTGAGGATGGTTTATCAATTATGGTTACACTCCAATATCTGTATGCATTGCAGGGTTTATCGCACCCACCAGGATTTCCAGTCCCATGGATGTTCGGTCCATAAGATTTGTCACGACCTTTGGACTGTCCTGCTTGTGGGAGTAGGCAGGGCCCCTGCATGCCACGCGTAGTTGGATGATCAATCTTCTGTTTAGTACTTCAACATAGTGATTTCCTGGTAAGGATTCACTCGTATCACATCAAGTAAATCTTATTGATTTACTGTCTAAATCTTATTGATTTAATGTCATGTTTTCTTTCTTTTCCTGCAATTTTACAATGCAGGTTTTGCCATGTGACATTCATCACAGAATAAACCGTTTGGTTTGCTCTACGATGGCTATTTTTGCAGGTTTCACTTCTTATGTCGTGTCAGTAACGAAGGCACTGTCCATCACTTATATTACTGGAAAAAATTGGATCAGTCTGTTGTCTGAGTACAAGCTGAATCCCTATGATGAACTGCAGTTTGGTTTAACAAAACCGCCACAATTAGTCCTTCTCGCGTTTAAAAGAAATGAAGAAAAAAACTGGATCACGGTCACAGATCCTAGTCAAGTTAGAAAGCTGATCATAGCAGACCAGACACGATCGCCGCTGTCTCGCACAGATCGAGCACCGGCAGTTGCTCTAGCACTGACAGCGGCAGCGGCTCAGTCTGATCCAGCTGAGGATTGGGCACCGACCGCGTCAGCGGATCAGTCTGATCTAACGGAGGATCGGGCATCGACACCAGCACCAGCTCTACAAGGAGCACCATGTAACGCCCTCGATGCGGCTATAGCTCCCACGTGTCGAGGCACGACTTAGAGGCATAACCGCATTGAAAGCAATGTCGCAAGTCAGGCAATCATTACAACATCCCATGTAATATATAATAAAAAGGGGGAGATAACATAGTTGGCTTACACTCGCCACGTCACATCAGAGTACATAAATAACATCCATCAAACAAACACTCATGGCCCGACTACGGCGCCAAAGTAGAAAAGAACCCAACATGCGACAAGGTCCTGAATCGATAACCCCAACTAGGCACCACTACTGATCATCCGGAAAAGATACGTAGTAACGCTGAGAGTCCTCGTCGAACTCCCACTTGAGCTCGTACTCGTCACCTGGAGCGGAATCACCTGGACCTGCATCTGGAGTTGTAGTATCTGTGAGCCACAGGGACTCAGCAATCTCACACCCACGTGATCAAAACTATTTAAGCTCATGGGAATGGATAAGGCAAATATATGTGGAGCTGCAGCAAGCGACTAGCATATGTGGTGGCTAACTTATACGCAAAAGAGAGCGAGAAGAGAAGGCGAAGCACGAGCGAGAAGCTAAAGGAACATCCTGCGCAAGCATAACTCCAACACCGTGTCCACTTCCCGGACTCCGCCGAGAAGGGGCCATCACGGTAACACACACGGTTGATTCATTTTAATTAAGTTTAGTTCAAGTCATCTACAACCGGACGTTAACAAATTCCCATCCGCCCATAACCGCGGGCACGGCTTTTGAAAGATCAATCCCTGCAGGGGGGTCCCAACTTAGCCCATAACAAGCTCTCACGGTCAACGAAGGAATAGACCTCCACCCAAGACACACCGATCAGACTCGGTATCTCGGTACAACAAGATGATTCGACAGGTTAAAAC
>NC_041393.1:230300111-230302443 GCF_002162155.2 Triticum dicoccoides | reverse complement strand
GGGGGGGGTTAAAATAAGATGACCCTCGGGCTCCGGAAACCCAAGGGAAAAAGAGGCTAGGTGGCAAATGGTAAAACCAATGTTGGGCATTGCTGGAAAAGCTTTAATCAAGGCGAACTATCAAGGGGTTCCCATTATAGCCCAACCGCGTAAGGGACGCACAATCCGGGAACATAACACCGATATGACGGAAACTAGGGCGGCAAGAGTGGAACAAAACACTAGGCGAGAGGCCGAGCCTTCCACCCTTTACCAAGTATATAGATGCATTAAGATAACATAGCAATATAATGATATCCCAACAAGTAAATAAATGTTCCAACAAGGAACGGCTCCAATCTTCACCTGCAGCTAACAACGCTATAAGAAGGGCTGAGCAAAGCGGTAACATAGCCAATCAACGATTTGCTAGGACAATGGTGGGTTAGAGGTTCAATCATGCAATTGGGAGGCTGACAAGCAAATGGTAGGCATCGAAGCAGTGGCAAGCAAAAGAGCGAGCAAACTAGCATAGCAAAGATAGTAGTGATTTCGAGGGTATGATCATCTTGCCTGCACAGTTGTCAGAGTTGACTGGATCCTCACAAGCAAACTCAACGGGATCCTCGGTAGCGAACTCGTCTCCCGGATCTACCCAAAGACAAACAAGCAACAAGGATACAATCAACCACGGGCAAGACCAAGCAATATGATGAAATGACGATATGCTATGCGGGATGCGATGCGGGATGCAAAATGCAAGATATGACAGGAAATGCATGAACCTGGCATCAACTTGGAAAACCAAGTGTGCCACTGGATAGAGGGGATGAAATCGCTTGAAAACGATATAAAGATCATAGGAATCAGAGCTACGGTTTAGAAATGGCAAGCGTTTTAAGATATGACACCGGTATGCGATTTGCAGCAAGTAGGCATCTAAATGCAACGAAATGAACATGCTACAGCCACCAAACATGAAAACAAAATACATGCCAGTGATGTACACAAGATGGTTGACAAAACACTAGCACTGAGCCATAGGCAAATTCATCCATTAAGAGGTTCAAACAAGCGTGGCTAAAACGCAAATGCAAAACAGATTTCAGACTTAGTGAAATTAACACTAGTCTGAAATTTCAGATCACGATGCTCTCTTCGGAGCAGCAAAACAACATGATACAAAACCTGAACATGACAAGTAAGAACATGGCATGGAGCTACTCAACAAGCTTAATAAAACACCCAAAGTGACCTGGGGCCAAAAGGGTTCACAAATTACTCTACCGAGCTCACGAACATAGCTCGAACATAATCAGTTTTCAGACTTAGTGAAAACTGAGACACGCTGAAATATAACTCACGAAGGCATGTAAACGAGCTCGATGCACTCACTACGGTGCAAGTCATGGCAAGGAAAGCATATAACTAGCAAGAAGGCACAAAGTGCTAGCTACACATGGCAAGAACAAAGGCATAGCATGCATGGAACACTAACGGTAGCATCGGCAAAATCGCAAACAAGTTGACAATCTGCCCAGATTAACAACGAAGCAAAAGTTGAGCTCGATTGAGTCAACCTAGAGCACTCCACATATGCCAACAAAGACATGTATGGATAGAGCATAACATAAATATCAAAACTCCCTTACTGATCATCCTCAAAAGAGGCACGGATCACTAGGAAACAAGCTGGACATATAGCATCATGAACTAAAATATCCCAGACTTAGTGAAAATCACTAAGTCCCTGAAATCTGCAATCTCAGGTACCTCTCTTCGCAAGCTTGCACAAGACAACACACACATCCTAAAAATGCATGGGTGGCACCTCTGGAAAGAAGACAAAATGCTTCACAATTCATCCCAAAGGGGCATAGGCATATCATGCATGAATTAAACATGACAAAAATGACAAAAGTGCATGATGAACTAACGGATCTGCAATTTAACTCACGAAGCCTCCTTCTAACAGCATTTTGGGTATCAAGATGACCTCAAATGCAAATGATGCAATGGAATGAAATGATGTACATGTCGAGGCGAAGATTTTGACATATCATACGCCCAAAACGGAGCTACAGTTGCGGAGATACAAGCAGTCAAAGATAGCACGAAAATTAGGGTTTCGGGGGAGAGAAGTCAACCGAAAACTCAGATCCAGATCGGGATCTCGCGGGTACTGTTCACCGGCGCGTTTCCTGAGGATGACCAGCGCCGGAGCTCGTCGGTGCCGGCCGGAGTGGGGGAAGAGGAGGCCGGGGTGAGGGAGAGGAGGCCGGGCGGCGCCGGAGGAGGAGGCGGCGACCGCGGGCGGCGGCGTCCGGGGCGGCGCCGGCCAGTGGCGGGCGGC